>NC_074699.1:461455-546455 GCF_029448725.1 Salvelinus fontinalis
GACAGAGAGACTTTATTATTGGCTGATAAGGAATCGGACTGAGACAGGTCAGACAGAGAGACTTTATTATTGGCTGATAAGGAATCGGACTGAGACAGGTCAGACAGAGAGACTTTATTATTGGCTGATAAGGAATAGGACTGAGACAGGTCAGACAGAGAGAATTTATTATTGGCTGATAGGGAATCGTACTGAGACAGGTCAGACAGAGAGACTTTATTATTGGCTGATGAGGAATCGGACTGAGACAGGTCAGACAGAGAGACTTTATTATTGGCTGATAAGGAATCGGACTGAGACAGGTCAGACAGAGAGACTTTATTATTGGCTGATAAGGAATCGTACTGAGACAGGTCAGACAGAGAGAGACTTTATTATTGGCTGATAAGGAATCGAACTGAGACAGGTCAGACAGAGAGAGACTTTATTATTGGCTGATAAGGAATCGTACTGAGACAGGTCAGACAGAGAGACTTTATTATTGGCTGATAAGGAATCGGACTGAGACAGGTCAGACAGAGAGACTTTATTATTGGCTGATAAGGAATCAGACTGAGACAGGTCAGACAGAGAGACTTTATTATTGGCTGATAAGGAATCGTACTGAGACAGGTCAAACAGAGAGACTTTATTATTGGCTGATAAGGAATCGTACTGAGACAGGTCAGACAGAGAGACTTTATTATTGGTTGATAAGGATTCAGACTGAGACAGGTCAGACAGAGAGACTTTATTATTGGCTGATAAGGAATCGAACTGAGACAGGTCAGACAGAGAGACTTTATTATTGGCTGATAGGGAATCGGACTGAGAGAGGTCAGGCAGAGAGACTTTATTATTGGCTGATAAGGAATCTTGCTGAGACAGGTCAGACAGAGAGACTTTATTATTGGCTGATAAGGAATCGGACTGAGACAGGTCAGACAGAGAGACTTTATTATTGGCTGATAAGGAATCGGACTGAGACAGGTCAGACAGAGAGACTTTATTATTGGCTGATAAGGAATCGTACTGAGACAGGTCAGACAGAGAGAGACTTTATTATTGGCTGATAAGGAATCGAACTGAGACAGGTCAGACAGAGAGAGACTTTATTATTGGCTGATAAGGAATCGGACTGAGACAGGTCAGACAGAGATACTTTATTATTGGCTGATAAGGAATCAGACTGAGACAGGTCAGACAGAGAGACTTTATTATTGGCTGATAAGGAATCGAACTGAGACAGGTCAGACAGAGAGACTTTATTTTTGGCTGGTAAGGAATCGAACTGAGACAGGTCAGACAGAGAGACTTTATTATTGGCTGATAAGGAATCAGACTGAGACAGGTCAGACAGAGAGACTTTATTATTGGCTGATAAGGAATCAGACTGAGACAGGTCAGACAGAGAGACTTTATTATTGGCTGATAAGGAATCGTACTGAGACAGGTCAAACAGAGAGACTTTATTATTGGCTGATAAGGAATCGTACTGACACAGGTCAGACAGGGAGACTTTATTATTGGCTGATAAGGAATCGTACTGAGACAGGTCAGACAGAGAGACTTTATTATTGGCTGATAAGGAATCGTACTGAGACAGGTCAGACAGAGAGAATTTATTATTGGCTGATAGGGAATCAGACTGAGACAGGTCAGACAGAGAGACTTTATTATTGGCTGATAAGGAATCGAACTGAGACAGGTCAGACAGAGAGACTTTATTATTGGCTGATAAGGAATCGGACTGAGACAGGTCAGACAGAGAGACTTTATTATTGGCTGATAAGGAATCGTACTGAGACAGGTCAGACAGAGAGAGACTTTATTATTGGCTGATAAGGAATCGAACTGAGACAGGTCAGACAGAGAGACTTTATTATTGGCTGATAAGGAATCGGACTGAGACAGGTCAGACAGAGATACTTTATTATTGGCTGATAAGGAATCAGACTGAGACAGGTCAGACAGAGAGACTTTATTATTGGCTGATAAGGAATCGAACTGAGACAGGTCAGACAGAGAGACTTTATTTTTGGCTGGTAAGGAATCGAACTGAGACAGGTCAGACAGAGAGACTTTATTATTGGCTGATAAGGAATCAGACTGAGACAGGTCAGACAGAGAGACTTTATTATTGGCTGATAGGGAATCGTACTGACACAGGTCAGACAGGGAGACTTTATTATTGGCTGATAAGGAATCGTACTGAGACAGGTCAGACAGAGAGACTTTATTATTGGCTGATAAGGAATCGTACTGAGACAGGTCAGACAGAGAGACTTTATTATTGGCTGATAAGGAATCGGACTGAGACAGGTCAGACAGAGAGACTTTATTATTGGCTGATAAGGAATCAGACTGAGACAGGTCAGACAGAGAGAGAGACTTTATTATTGGCCGATAAGGAATCGGACTGAGACAGGTCAAACAGAGAGAGTTTATTATTGGCTGATAAGGAATCGGACTGAGACAGGTCAGACAGAGAGACTTTATTATTGGCTGATAAGGAATCGGACTGAGAGGTCAGACAGAGAGACTTTATTATTGGCTGATAGGGAATCAGACTGAGACAGGTGAGACAGAGAGACTTTATTATTGGCTGATAAGGAATCGTACTGAGACAGGTCAGACAGAGAGAGACTTTATTATTGGCTGATAAGGAATCGGACTGAGACAGGTCAGACAGAGATACTTTATTATTGGCTGATAAGGAATCAGACTGAGACAGGTCAGACAGAGAGACTTTATTATTGGCTGATAAGGAATCGTACTGAGACAGGTCAGACAGAGAGACTTTATTATTGGCTGATAAGGAATCGTACTGAGACAGGTCAGACAGAGAGACTTTATTATTGGCTGATAAGGAATCGGACTGAGACAGGTCAGACAGAGAGACTTTATTATTGGCTGATAGGGAATCAGACTGAGACAGGTCAGACAGAGAGAGAGACTTTATTATTGGCCGATAAGGAATCGGACTGAGACAGGTCAAACAGAGAGAGTTTATTATTGGCTGATAAGGAATCGGACTGAGACAGGTCAGACAGAGAGACTTTATTATTGGCTGATAAGGAATCGGACTGAGAGGTCAGACAGAGAGACTTTATTATTGGCTGATAGGGAATCAGACTGAGACAGGTGAGACAGAGAGACTTTATTATTGGCTGATAAGGAATCGTACTGAGACAGGTCAGACAGAGAGAGACTTTATTATTGGCTGATAAGGAATCGGACTGAGACAGGTCAGACAGAGATACTTTATTATTGGCTGATAAGGAATCAGACTGAGACAGGTCAGACAGAGAGACTTTATTATTGGCTGATAAGGAATCGAACTGAGACAGGTCAGACAGAGAGACTTTATTTTTGGCTGGTAAGGAATCGAACTGAGACAGGTCAGACAGAGAGACTTTATTATTGGCTGATAAGGAATCAGACTGAGACAGGTCAGACAGAGAGACTTTATTATTGGCTGATAGGGAATCGTACTGACACAGGTCAGACAGGGAGACTTTATTATTGGCTGATAAGGAATCGTACTGAGACAGGTCAGACAGAGAGACTTTATTATTGGCTGATAAGGAATCGTACTGAGATAGGTCAGAAAGAGAGACTTTATTATTGGCTGATAAGGAATCGGACTGAGACAGGTCAGACAGAGAGACTTTATTATTGGCTGATAAGGAATCAGACTGAGACAGGTCAGACAGAGAGAGAGACTTTATTATTGGCCGATAAGGAATCGGACTGAGACAGGTCAAACAGAGAGAGTTTATTATTGGCTGATAAGGAATCGGACTGAGACAGGTCAGACAGAGAGACTTTATTATTGGCTGATAAGGAATCGGACTGAGAGGTCAGACAGAGATACTTTATTATTGGCTGATAAGGCATCGTACTGAGACAGGTCAGACAGAGAGACTTTATTATTGGCTGATAAGGAATCAGACTGAGACAGGTGAGACAGAGAGTCTTTATTATTGGCTGATAAGGAATCGTACTGAGACAGGTCAGACAGAGAGACTTTATTATTGGCTGATAAGGCATCGTACTGAGACAGGTCAGACAGAGAGACTTTATTATTGGCTGATAAGGAATCGGACTGAGACAGGTCAGACAGAGAGACTTTATTATTGGCTGATAAGGATTCGGACTGAGACAGGTCAGACAGAGAGACTTTATTATTGGCTGATAAGGCATCATACTGAGACAGGTCAGACAGAGAGACTTTATTATTGGCTGATAAGGAATCAGACTGAGACAGGTGAGACAGAGAGTCTTTATTATTGGCTGATAAGGAATCGTACTGAGACAGGTCAGACAGAGAGACTTTATTATTGGCTGATAAGGCATCGTACTGAGACAGGTCAGACAGAGAGACTTTATTATTGGCTGATAAGGAATCGGACTGAGACAGGTCAGACAGAGAGACTTTATTATTGGCTGATAAGGATTCGGACTGAGACAGGTCAGACAGAGAGACTTTATTATTGGCTGATAAGGCATCGTACTGAGACAGGTCAGACAGAGAGACTTTATTATTGGCTGATAAGGAATCAGACTGAGACAGGTGAGACAGAGAGTCTTTATTATTGGCTGATAAGGAATCGTACTGAGACAGGTCAGACAGAGAGACTTTATTATTGGCTGATAAGGCATCGTACTGAGACAGGTCAGACGGAGAGACTTTATTATTGGCTGATAAGGAATCAGACTGAGACAGGTCAGACAGAGAGACTTTCTTATTGGCTGATAAGGATTCGGACTGAGAGAGGTCAAATAGAGATAAATCATTATTCCATTATCATTTATAATGAGTTACTCTGAATAAAAAAACAATGTCATTTTCTCCCTTTGATCTATTTTGACCCACGAAGAGGTTCCAGATTCCACCAACGTGAGAGGACGGATGGTCTCTGGTCGGTCTATAATTGAAAAGATTTACTATCAACACCAGAAACATAAATCACGTCTCTTTTCCTGACATTGAATATTTCAAAGTGTGACATTAAATATTTCCTGACTGTTGTGTGTGTGTCAGTTAGTGGTCTAGTGTGATAACTTCTTTCTGGCTATTTGTGTCCAGCACACTGCTGGGTTAGGTAGATTTATGGGCCTGTGTGAGGGACCAGTCTCTGGACAGCTGCTGCTACCGTCACAGAAATCAAGACAGCACAGGGGGTGCCCTCAGCCCTCAGCCCTCAGCCCTCAGCCCTCAGCCCTCAGCCCTCAGCCCTCAGCCCTCAGCCCTCAGTCCTCAGCTCCTTGGTGTGACCCTGGACAATACCCTGTCGTTCTCTGCAAACATCAAAGCAGTGACTCGCTGCTGCAGGTTCATGCTCTACAACATCTTTAGAGTACAACCCTACGTCACACAGGAAGCAGCACAGGTTCTAATCCAGGCACGTCTCCCATCTGGACTACTGAAACTCTCAGTTGGCTAGTTTCACCACTAGTGCCATCAAACCCCTGCAACTTATTCAGAACGCTGTAGCCCACCTGGTGTTCAACCTTCCTAAGTCCTCCCATGTCACCCCGCTCCTCCACACACTCTATTGACTTCCAGTGGAAGCTCACATCCACTACAAGACCATGGTGTTTACCTACGGAACAGCAAGAGGAACTGACCCTCCTTACCTTCAGGGTATGCTCAAACCCTACACCCCAACCCGAGTACTCCGTTCTGCAACCTCTGGTCTCTTGACCCTCCCACCCCTACGGGAGGGCAGCTCCCACTCAGCCCAGTCCAAGCTCTTATCTGTCCTGGCATCCCAAAGGTGGAGTCAGCTTCCCCTTGAAGCTAGGACAGTCCCTTCCCATCTTCCCGAAAACATCTGAAACCCTACCTCTTCAAATGGTATCTACCTCATCAAATGGTATCTACCTCTTCAAATGGTATCTACCTCATCAAATGGTATCTACCTCATCAAATGGTATCTACCTCTTCAAATGGTATCTACCTCTTCAAATGGTATCTACCTCTTCAAATGGTATCTACCTCTTCAAATGGTATCTACCTCTTCAAATGGTATCTACCTCATCAAATGGTATCTACCTCTTCAAATGGTTTCTACCTCTTCAAATGGTATCTACCTCATCAAATGGTATCTACCTCTTCAAATGGTATCTACCTCTTCAAATGGTATCTACCTCATCAAATGGTTTCTACCTCTTCAAATGGTATCTACCTCATCAAATGGTATCTACCTCTTCAAATGGTATCTACCTCTTCAAATGGTATCTACCTCATCAAATGGTATCAACCTCTACAAATGGTATCTACCTCATCAAATGGTATCAACCTCTTCAAATGGTTTCTACCTCTTCAAATGGTATCAACCTCTTCAAATGGTCAACCTCTTCAAATGGCCTCTCAGTACTCTGTCAGGGAGCTACCCTCTCAGTACTCTGTCAGGGAGCTACCCTCTCAGTACTCTGTCAGGGAGCTACCCTCTCAGTACTCTGTCAGGGAGCTACCCTCTCAGTACTCCGTCAGGGAGCTACCCTCTCAGTACTCTGTCAGGGAGCTACCCTCTCAGTACTCTGTCAGGGAGTTACCCTCTCAGTACTCTGTCAGGAAGATACCCTCTCACTACTCTGTCAGGGAGCTACCCTCTCAGTACTCTGTCAGGGAGCTACCCTCTCACTACTCTGTCAGGGAGCTACCCTCTCAGTACTCTGTCAGGGAGCTACTCTCTCAGTACTCTGTCAGGGAGCTACCCTCTCAGTACTCTGTCAGGGAGCTACCCTCTCAGTACTCTGTCAGGGAGCTACCCTCTCAGTACTCTGTCAGGGAGCTACCCTCTCAGTACTCTGTCAGGGAGCTACCCTCTCAGTACTCTGTCAGGGAGCTACCCTCTCACTACTCTGTCAGGGAGCTACCCTCTCAGTACTCTGTCAGGGAGCTACCCTCTCAGTACTCTGTCAGGGAGCTACCCTCTCACTACTCTGTCAGGGAGCTACCCTCTCAGTACTCTGTCAGGGAGCTACTCTCTCAGTACTCTGTCAGGGAGCTACCCTCTCAGTACTCTGTCAGGGAGCTACCCTCTCAGTACTCTGTCAGGGAGCTACCCTCTCAGTACTCTGTCAGGGAGCTACCCTCTCAGTACTCTGTCAGGGAGCTACCCTCTCAGTACTCTGTCAGGGAGCTACCCTCTCACTACTCTGTCAGGGAGCTACCCTCTCACTACTCTGTCAGGGAGCTACCCTCTCACTACTCTGTCAGGGAGCTACCCTCTCACTACTCTGTCAGGGAGCTACCCTCTCACTACTCTGGTCACGGTGTTCTCACTCTGAGGAAGCCCAGGGTTTACGTCATACAAACACACAGTCTGTCACACTGCCTCCAACCAAAGCAACGTCTTCAATATGGGACAAGACACTCAATCTGCTGCAACAGAGTTTCTCAGATGTTCCTTATAGTAGAGGGAATGTATCGAAGAGAAACCTCACTAAGAGTTCAAACTGGCAGAGTGAAGGAAAGCACACGTGTGTGACAAGGTCTCTACAGAACAGGTTGCTGGAACCTGATGGACACTTTTGGACAGGGTATGTTGTCCTCAAGAGAAGTTGTCACACAGAGGTGTCCCTGGTGGTGACACGTTCAAATCGTTTCCCCTCAACCAGCTACTCTAACATTAGTTCCATTCCATTTCTCAGGCTGGACAGCTATGCCAATCACTTCTCACACCGTTATCATAGCATAACAGACACCCACAGTATGGTCAGGGATATCTCTCTCTCTCTCTCTCTCTCTCTCTCTCTCTCTCTCTCTCTCTCTCTTTCTCTCTCTCTCTCTCTCTACTCCCTCTCTCTGTCTCTCTCTTTCTGTCTCTCTCTCTCTGTCTCTCTCTCTCTCTGCACCTGTTGTTGGCTCTTCAAAGTAACATGACACAGGACTCTCTGTAACATGGTGGGGAGCCTTGGGTGACGCTCTCTGGCACACATGACACCTCAAGGAGCATAGAGATACAAGCAGAGTCACATCTAGGCAACATTTGATCCAAACTCGCAACCTGATGCTACCTTCTGCCATCGAGTGCATTTAGATTCTGGTTCGTAGAACTTCAGAACAACACCAGAATCTGGTATGAACACAACATTTGTGGGTTACTGCTGAGTCCTGTTCCACTATGTCCAGTCGCTGCCCTCTCCCCCTCCTCTCCTCTCTCTATTCACAGAGACAACAGCTGTCCATGGCCAGGGATGAAGAGGCTACTTTGAGGGTGCCAGACAGTCTGACTGCCTCTCCAATCAAAGAGGCCCAGAGGTCCTGCTGGCTCTCTCTCTCTCTCTACAAACACACACATGAACACATGCACGTAAACACACACACACACACATGCATGGTTACAAACGTATACAAGTGCTCATGCGAACATGAACACAAGCACACACACTTTGGTACCATTCAGAAATGTGTGTGTGTGTGTGTGTGTGTTTCTCTGACTCGACCACCGTCATACTGTAGACCACCATCATACTGTATAGCACCATATCCCATCATACTGTAGACCACCCTATCCCATCATACTGTAGACCACCCTATCCCATCATACTGTAGACCACTATCATACTGTAGACCACCCTATCCTATCATACTGTAGACCACCCTCTCCCATCATACTGTAGACCACCCTATCCTATCATACTGTAGACCACCCTCGCCCATCATACTGTAGACCACCCTTGCCCATCATACTGTAGACCACCCTCTCCCATCATACTGTAGACCACCCTATCCCATCATACTGTAGACCACCCTCGCCCATCATACTGTAGACCACCCTATCCCATCATACTGTAGACCACCATCATACTGTAGACCACCCTATCCCATCATACTGTAGACCACCCTCATACTGTAGACCACCATCATACTGTAGACCACCCTATCCTATCATACTGTAGACCACCCTCTCCCATCATACTGTAGACCACCCTATGCTATCATACTGTAGACCACCCTCTCCCATCATACTGTAGACCTCCCTCTCCCATTATACTGTAGACCACCCTATCCCATCATACTGTAGACCACCCTATCCCATCATACTGTAGACCACCCTATCCTATCATACTGTAGACCACCCTATCCCATCATACTGTAGACCACCCTATCCTATCATACTGTAGACCACCATATCCCATCATACTGTAGACCACCCTATCCTATCATACTGTAGACCACCCTCATACTGTAGACCACCCTATCCTATCATACTGTAGACCACCCTCATACTGTAGACCACCCTATCCTATCATACTGTAGACCACCCTATCCTATCATACTGTAGACCATGCTATCCTATCATACTGTAGACCACCCTCATACTGTAGACTACCCTATCCTATCATACTGTAGACCACCCTCTCCTATCATACTGCTGACCACCCTCATACTGTAGACTAACCTCATACTGTTAACCACCCTCATACTGTAGACCACCCTCATACTGTAGACTACCCTCATACTGTAGACCACCCTCATACTGTAGACTACCCTCATACTGTTGACCACCCTCATACTGTAGACTACCCTCATACTGTAGACCACCCTCATACTGTTGACTACCCTATCATATCATACTGTAGACCACCCTATCCTATCATACTGTAGACCACCCTCATACTGTAGACCACCATCATACTGTAGACCACCCTCATACTGTAGACTACCCTCATACTGTTGACCACCCTCATACTGTAGACCACCCTCATACTGTAGACCACCCTCATACTGTAGACCACCCTATCCTATCAGACTGTAGACCACCCTCATACTGTAGACCACCATCATACTGTAGACTACCCTCATACTGTAGACAACCCTCATACTGTTGACCACCCTCATACTGTAGACTACCCTCATACTGTAGACTACCCTCATACTGTAGACTACCCTCATACTGTTGACCACCCTCATACTGTAGACTACCCTCATACTGTTGACCACCCTCATACTGTAGACTACCCTCATACTGTTGACCACCCTCATACTGTAGACCACCCTATCCCATCATACTGTAGACCACCATCATACTGTAGACCACCCTCTCCCATCATACTGTAGACCACCATCATACTGTAGACCACCCTCTCCCATCATACTGTAGACCACCATCATACTGTAGACCACCCTCTCCCATCATACTGTAGACCACCCTATCAGATGATTTCAGGGTTGTGTTTAGTATTTGGTATTATCAGATGATTTCAGGGTTGTGTTTAGTGTTTGGTATTATCAGATGATTTCAGGGTTGTGTTTAGTATTTGGTATTATCAGATGATTTCAGGGTTGTGTTTAGTATTTGGTATTATCAGATGATTTCTTAGTTTCCAGTTTAAGTTGACATTTTACTCCTGTGCGATGTCTTACTTGGAAGAGCTTGATTTATTTTTTTATATCATGGATATATACAAGTCAGTAAAAATTAATTTAGTAGTAATAAATGATATAATTTAGAGGTGGCTAAAAACTTGTGGTCTATTTTGAAGTGGAGTATAGCGTTTCTACTACACCTTCTTGAACCACGTTATACAGCAGGGGGTTCAGTCATATTAAAGAGTTATCATGAACATAATTAACAGCTGATTAGAAGTACACAACGAAGAAGAAGAAGATGAAGAAGAAGTAGACAACGAAGAAGAAGAAGAGTAAGAAGAAGAAGTAGACAACGAAGAAGAAGAAGAAGTAGACAACGAAGAAGAAGAAGAGTAAGAAGAAGAAGTAGACAACGAAGAAGAGTAAGAAGAAGAAGTAGACAACGAAGAACAAGAAGTAGACAACGAAGAAGAAGAAGAGTAAGAAGAAGAAGTAGACAACGAAGAAGAAGAAGAAGAGTAAGAAGAAGAAGTAGACAACGAAGAAGAAGAAGAGTAAGAAGAAGAAGTAGACAACGAAGAAGAAGAAGAAGAGTAAGAAGAAGAAGTAGACAACGAAGAAGAAGAATATCAAGAAAAAGAAGTAGACAGCGAAGAAGAAGAATGTCACGCCCTGACCTTAGAGAACCTTTTATTTCTCTATTTTGGGGAGGTCAGGATGTGACTAGGGTGGGTAGTCTAGTTTTTTATTTTCTATGTTGGCCTGGTATGGTTCCCAATCAGAGGCAGCTGTCTATCGTTGTCTCTGATTGGGATATTAGGCATCCTTTTCCCACCTGTTGTGTGTGGGATCTTGATCTTGTATTGTTGCTTTTTAGCCCTACAAAGCTCTACGTTTCATTTGGTACTCTTTCTTGTTTTGTGCCGGTTATCACAAATAAAAAATTATTAACCTACCCCACGCTGCATCTTGATCCAACCATCCTTCCAACAACGATCGTTACAAAGAATAAAAAGAAGAAGATGAAGAAGATGAAGATGATGTCATCGTGAGCACCCTTTTTTATGGATACGTGAAATTTCATAACATTTAAAACCATGACCAGAGAGACTGTTAAAGGATACAGCAGACAGCTGCTGTTTAAATGACTGACTTCATGTCTGAGTTTGATTCAGCACAGTCAACACTGTTTTTATTCAACCCCATTACAAAACATAAAACGCTCTTCTTCTCTACTTCCAATTGGCGCTGCAGCTGCACTAGATGAGAAGTTCTGTTTTGTTATTAGCAGCTCGTCATGTCTATTTTAATTTCGAGGAGTATTTCACTTTCTCTGGTCATAGAAACAACATGAATTTGTGCACGAGGCAGAGGAGGTGAGACAGGAGTTTCGCCATCAGGTGGAAGACTGTGTCCTCTCTCTCTGGTTAGTGTCACCAGAGGGAGTAAAATATCCAACCCTGTGTAACATCTATAGTGGTCTGGGTACACACTGTAGTTAAATATCCAACCCTGTGTAACATCTATAGTGGTCTGGGTACATATCCAACCCTGTGTAACATCTATAGTGGTCTGGGTACACACTGTAGTTAAATATCCAACCCTGTGTAACATCTATAGTGGTCTGGGTACATATCTAACCCTGTGTAACATCTATAGTGGTCTGGGTACACACTGTAGTGAAATATCCAACCCTGTGTAACATCTATAGTGGTCTGGGTACACACTGTAGTGAAATATCCAACCCTGTGTAACATCTATAGTGGTCTAGGTACACACTGTAGTGAAATATCCAACCCTGTGTAACACCTATAGTGGTCTGGGTAGACACTGTAGTGAAATATCCAACCCTGTGTACCACCTATAGTGGTCTGGGTACACACTGTAGTGAAATATCCAACCCTGTGTAACATCTATAGTGGTCTGGGTACACACTGTAGTGAAATATCCAGCCCTGTGTAACATCTATAGTGGTCTGGGTACATATCCAACCCTGTGTAACATCTATAGTGGTCTGGGTACACACTGTAGTTAGATATCCAACCCTGTGTAACATCTATAGTGGTCTGGGTACACACTGTAGTGAAATATCCAGCCCTGTGTAACATCTATAGTGGTCTGGGTACATATCCAGCCCTGTGTAACATCTATAGTGGTCTGGGTACATATCCAACCCTGTGTAACATCTATAGTGGTCTGGGTACACACTGTAGTTAGATATCCAACCCTGTGTAACATCTATAGTGGTCTGGGTACACACTGTAGTGAAATATCCAGCCCTGTGTAACATCTATAGTGGTCTGGGTACATATCCAGCCCTGTGTAACATCTATAGTGGTCTGGGTACATATCCAACCCTGTGTAACATCTATAGTGGTCTGGGTACATATCCAACCCTGTGTAACATCTATAGTGGTCTGGGTACACACTGTAGTTAGATATCCAACCCTGTGTAACATCTATAGTGGTCTGGGTACACACTGTATTTAAATATCCAACCCTGTGTAACATCTATAGTGGTCTGGGTACAAACTGTAGTTAAATATCCAACCCTGTGTAACACCTATAGTGGTCTGGGTACATATCCAACCCTGTGTAACATCTATAGTGGTCTGGGTACACACTGTAGTTAAATATCCAACCCTGTGTAACATCTATAGTGGTCTGGGTACATATCCAACCCTGTGTAACACCTATAGTGGTCTGGGTACATATCCAACCCTGTGTAACATCTATAGTGGTCTGGGTACACACTGTAGTTAAATATCCAACCCTGTGTAACACCCAAAGCCCCATGGGTACACGTTGTTTACGACCCAGCCTTGTACACCCACCCACAGCTTTGTGGACCCTGTGCCAGAGTGTTAATAATAGAACCAGGATCAGTTTTCACTAGAGGGCTTTAAGGTTGAGACAGGACACATACTACAGTCTGAGGAGAAAGAACATAGAAAACAGACAGAAAACACTCTGACCTGTCACTGACCTGTCACTGACCTGTCTCCTTCCTCCCCTGGTGGGAGATCACTGGCTGAATCACTGTCATATCTCTACATTCCAGGTTAGAGGGCACCTATCGTAAACTGGATGGTTCCAGGTTAGAGGTCCTATCGTAAACTGGATGGTTCCAGGTTAGAGGTCCTATCGTAAACTGGATGGTTCCAGGTTAGAGGTACCTATTGTAAACTGGATGGTTCCAGGTTAGAGGGTACCTATCGTAAACTGGATGGTTCCAGGTTAGAGGTACCTATCGTAAACTGGATGGTTCCAGGTTAGAGGGTACCTATCGTAAACTGGATGGTTCCAGGTTAAATGGTACCTATCGTAAACTGGATGGTTCCAGGTTAAATGGTACCTATCGTAAACTGGATGGTTCCAGGTTAAATGGTACCTATCGTAAACTGGATGGTTCCAGGTTAAATGGTACCTATCGTAAACTGGATGGTTCCAGGTTAGAGGGTACCTATCGTAAACTGGATGGTTCCAGGTTAAAGGTTACCTGTCGTTAACTGGATGGTTCCAGGTTAAATGGTACCTATCGTAAACTGGATGGTTCCAGGTTAGAGGGTACCTATCGTAAACTGGATGGTTCCAGGTTAAATGGTACCCATCGTAAACTGGATGGTTCCAGGTTAAATGGTACCTATCGTTAACTGGATGGTTCCAGGTTAAATGGTACCTATCGTAAACTGGATGGTTCCAGGTTAAATGGTACCCATCGTAAACTGGATGGTTCCAGGTTAAATGGTACCTATCGTAAACTGGATGGTTCCAGGTTAGAGGGTACCTATCGTAAACTGGATGGTTCCAGGTTAAATGGTACCTATCATAAACTGGATGTTTCCAGGTTAGAGGGTACCTATCGTAAACTGGATGGTTCCAGGTTAGAGGGTACCTATCGTAAACTGGATGGTTCCAGGTTAAATGGTACCTATCGTAAACTGGATGGTTCCAGGTTAGAGGGTACCTATCGTAAACTGGATGGTTCCAGGTTAAAGGTTACCTGTCGTTAACTGGATGGTTCCAGGTTAAATGGTACCTATCGTAAACTGGATGGTTCCAGGTTAGAGGGTACCTATCGTAAACTGGATGGTTCCAGGTTAAATGGTACCCATCGTAACCTGGATGGTTCCAGGTTAAATGGTACCTATCGTAAACTGGATAGTTCCAGGTTAAATGGTACCTATCGTAAACTGGATGGTTCCAGGTTAAATGGTACCTATCGTAAACTGGATGGTTCCAGGTTAAATGGTACCCATCGTAAAGTGTGGATGGTGAGGAAGTGTTGTATCCCTTTGGTTCCCACCGAGTTCTAGAGGAGTCGTTGATTGACACAAGGGGCAGGTGTGTGTGTGTGTTTGTGTTTTTGTGTGTCTTTGTGTGTGTGTGTGCTCTCCAAGTAGTCGTTACTCTGCCTCACCTGTTTGAGGACCAATCCCATGACCTTTGACCTGTTGACCAACTTCCTGCCCCGGAGAGCAGAAGGTGTAATGCTTCCCCACTCCACCCCTGGCAACAGGCATCCTGTAAAATGACTGGTCATGAGCTTTGACCTGTTGACCAACAGGAAAGCAGATGGTGTAATCCTGTATTGCTTCTCCCCTCCACCCCTGGCAACAGGTGTCCTGTAAAATGACTGGTCATGAGCTATGCCATAAGATCAGTCCTTAGCGAACCACAATCCACCCACACCCCCACCTCCATACTCCCACAATTCATTACCGCTCCAGCCTGAGGTTAAGTTTCAGAGGTGATTGTAGGTAACCTTTCACTCACTCACTCACTCACTCACTCATTCACTCATTCACTCACACACACACATACATACACACACATGCTCCTCAACACTCTGTGGAACAAAATAGAGGATTATACATAAATCTATAGATGACTCATAGATAGAACATATCTATAGATAATTCATAGATAGAACATATCTATAGATAACTCATAGATAGAACGTATCTATAGATAATTCATAGATAGAACGTATCTATAGATAACTCATAAATAGAACATATCTATAGATGACTCATAGATAGAACACATCTATAGATGACTCAGATAGAACATATCTATAGATGACTCATAGATAGAACATATCTATAGATGACTCATAGATAGAACATATCTATAGATGACTCATTAATAGAACATATCTATAGATGACTCATAGATAGAACACATCTATAGATGACTCATAGATAGAACATATCTATAGATGACTCATAGATAGAACATATCTATAGATGACTCATAGATAGAACATATCTATAGATGACTCATTAATAGAACACATCTATAGATGACTCATAGATAGAACACATCTATAGATGACTCATAGATAGAACATATCTATAGATGACTCATAGATAGAACACATCTATACATGACTCATTAATAGAACACATCTATAGATGACTCATAGATAGAACATATATATACATGACTCATAGATAGAACATATCTATACATGACTCATAGATAGAACATATCTATACATGACTCATAGATAGAACATATCTATAGATGACTCATAGATAGAACATATCTATAGATGACTCATTAATAGAACACATCTATAGATGACTCATAGATAGAACATATCTATAGATTACTCATAGATAGAACACATCTATACATGACTCATATCTATAGACTTACCTGAGAAAGTTCCTGCTTGGAATTGTAGAATATACAACCTGTTGTTATTATTATAGCTCCCTTAGTTCAACTACCTCAGTGGAAAATGTTAAACGATGACTGCTTGTGTCACAGTGAGCTCTTGGTGTCTGTCCAACCTCTTAGCTGGTACTCAGTATTTTATTTACCCTGCAAAACTGTATGTGTGTTGAGATTCACTCCTCTCTGCTTACCGAGGCCTTGTCAGAGGGAGGGAGGGATGGAGGGAGGTAGGGAGGGAGAGGGAGAGAGGGAGGGAGGGAGAGGGAGAGAGGGAGGGAGGGAGGGAGGGAGAGGGAGAGAGGGCGGGAGGGAGAGAGGGCGGGAGGGAGAGAGGGCGGGAGAGGGGGAGAGAGAGAGGGAGAAGGAGAGGGAGCGATGGAGAGAGAGGGAGGGAGGTAGAGAGAGAGAGAGAGAGAGAGAGAGAGAGAGAGAGAGAGAGAGAGAGAGAGAGGGAGTGAGGGAGGGAGAGAGAGAGAGAGAGGGAGTGAGGGAGAGAGAGAGGGGGAGAGGGAGAGAGAGAGAGGGAAAGAGGGAGAGAGGGAGAGAGAGAAAGAGGGAGAGAGAGAGAGAGAGAGAGAGGGGGAGGGAGGGAGGGGAGGGAGGGAGGGAGGGAGGGGGAGAGAGAGAGAGAGAGAGAGAGAGAGAGAGAGAGAGGAGAGAGAGAGAGAGAGAGAGAGAGAGAGAGAGAGAGAGAGAGAGGGGGAGTGAGGGAGGGAGAGAGGGAGAGAGAGAGAGGGAAAGAGGGAGAGAGAGAGAGGGAAAGAGGGAGAGAGGGAAAGAGGGAAAGAGGGAGAGAGAGAGAGAGAGGAGAGAGAGAGAGAGAGAGAGAGGAGAGAGAGAGAGAGAGAGAGAGAGAGAGAGAGAGAGAGAGAGAGAGAGAGAGGTAAGTGTAAAAACCATGTCTAGACCTGTTGGTCCTTAGCGTTGGGTAATCATCAACATTGGGTACATTACTATTCGGGAAGCCATTTTGACGACTGTGACCAATGTCTTGAACTAATCCTGATGTCAACAAGCTCCCGCGTTACCACAAAAGAATGGAAAGACATCATGATGACTAACAACTGAAAGTAGGAGATGTCCTCACACATGACTAACCTTGCCTGAGACCTGAAGACTTGTGATGGGTCTAAACACAGCCAGTCACTCTTCCAAAAACGCCTTGGTGTCCTATAACATGGTACAAGAAGACTGAATCTGTCATTTCAGCAGTGTCTTTCTGCATGCAGCTGGATAATCTGCTAGCAATGTGATCCTCAACAAGGAATCTGGGGTCACTGGCAAGCTGGAAATGTTCCTCATTGCAACACCCAGTCACTTACTGCCATACCAGGCACGCTCACCATGGACATTCCACCATGGTGTATATAGTACAGGCACAAACTGCCTCTAGTACAATAGTTGTCCTGGAAAAGGACGTCAAGCCCTCTGCCTCTAGTACAATAGTCATCCTGGAAAAGGACGTCAATCCCTCTGCCTCTAGTACAATAGTTGTGCTGGAAAAGGACGTCAATCTGCCTCTTACCTCCATTTACCTCTGTCTTCTCTACAGTCAGTCAGCCAGTCAGCCAGTCAGCCAGTCAGTCAGTCAGCCAGTCAGCCAGCCAGTCAGTCATTCAGCCAGTCAGTCAGCCAGCCAGTCAGTCAGACAGTCATTCAGCCAATCAGTCAGCCAGTCATTCAGCCAGTCAGCCAGCCAGTCATTCATTCAGTCAGCCAGTCAGTCAGCTAGTCATCCAGTCAGTCATCTAGTCAGTCAGCTAGTCAGTCAGCCAGTCAGCAAGTCAGTGTGTAAAGCCTATCATAGTCAACACCGTGTTATAGTGGGATTTTAGTGAGTAGTGATGTTGCTAGCGTCCTAGTGAATGACTTATAGGTCCGTAGTGATGTTGCTAGCGTCCTAGTGAATGACTTATAGGTCCGTAGTGATGTTGCTAGCGTCCTAGTGAATGACTTATAGGTCCGTAGTGATGTTGCTAGCGTCCTAGTGAATGACTTATAGGTCCGTAGTGATGTTGCTAGCGTCCTAGTGAATGACTTATAGGTCCGTAGTGATGTTGCTAGCCTCCTAGTGAATGACTTATAGGTCCGTAGTGATGTTGCTAGCGTCCTAGTGAATGACTTATAGGTCCGTAGTGATGTTGCTAGCGTCCTAGTGAATGACTTATAGGTCCGTAGTGATGTTGCTAGCGTCCTAGTGAATGACTTATAGGTCCGTAGGGATGTTGCTAGCGTCCTAGTGAATTACTTATAGGTCCGTAGTGATGTTGCTAGCCTCCTAGTGAATGACTTATAGGTCCGTAGTGATGTTGCTAGCGTCCTAGTGAATTACTTATAGGTCCGTAGTGATGTTGCTAGCCTCCTAGTGAATGACTTATAGGTCCGTAGGGATGTTGCTAGCGTCCTAGTGAATTACTTATAGGTCCGTAGTGATGTTGCTAGCCTCCTAGTGAATGACTTATAGGTCCGTAGTGATGTTGCTAGCGTCCTAGTGAATTACTTATAGGTCCGTAGTGATGTTGCTAGCCTCCTAGTGAATGACTTATAGGTCCGTAGGGATGTTGCTAGCGTCCTAGTGAATTACTTATAGGTCCGTAGTGATGTTGCTAGCCTCCTAGTGAATGACTTATAGGTCCGTAGTGATGTTGCTAGCGTCCTAGTGAATGACTTATAGGTCCGTAGTGATGTTGCTAGCCTCCTAGTGAATGACTTATAGGTCCGTAGGGATGTTGCTAGCGTCCTAGTGAATTACTTATAGGTCCGTAGTGATGTTGCTAGCCTCCTAGTGAATGACTTATAGGTCCGTAGTGATGTTGCTAGCGTCCTAGTGAATTACTTATAGGTCCGTAGTGATGTTGCTAGCGTCCTAGTGAATGACTTATAGGTCCGTAGTGATGTTGCTAGCCTCCTAGTGAATGACTTATAGGTCCGTAGTGATGTTGCTAGCGTCCTAGTGAATGACTTATAGGTCCGTAGTGATGTTGCTAGCCTCCTAGTGAATGACTTATAGGTCCGTAGTGATGTTGCTAGCGTCCTAGTGAATGACTTATAGGTCCGTAGGGATGTTGCTAGCGTCCTAGTGAATTACTTCTAGGTCCGTAGGGATGTTGCTAGCGTCCTAGTGAATGACTTATAGGTCCGTAGTGATGTTGCTATGACTTATAGTTCTCCACTAGCAGAAAGTTACCATAGACATGCCAAGTTACATCTTGATGACAAGAAAATAGCAATTCATTGATTCATATTTATCATAATTAGATTCCTCTACACACATTTACAATGTGAACAACAGTGTAGTCTGTACAGGCAGTGCAACACACAACAACACAGTCAAGTGCACAGGCAGCAGCACACATAAAAGGGACCTGCAAGCTGCCATGCGTCAGGACGTGTCAGCTACCCCCAACATCTGCTGTATTTCATAGAGGAATTGGACAAGGCAGGGGGGGTTTTTCTAACTTATTTTGTCTTGCCTCAAGACAACACTGTTTAGGCCTGTGGAGCTTTCATGTAGCTTTCATTTCAAAAGCTTATCCAGCAGCATGGGACCTTCAGAGACGTCCAAACTGTGCTTTGATACAGCTGGTCATGAGGGCCGGTCTTTGATATAAGACCTGCCTACAGAGTTGTTAGAGTTGTTAGCATCCAGGAGGCTTAGGAGACTGATGGGGTGTCATTAAGGAACCCTCCTATAGAGACTTAAAGCTTTACTGCTGTTATCATTTAGTTCTGCAATGGTATATTTTCAATGACTAAAACCACTCGGAGGCTTGTCCCTGTATGATCTCGCCTGTCCTGCCCTGCAGTGTCCCCTTCCTGCAGTATCCCTGTCCTGCAGTGTCCCATTCCTGTCCTGCAGTGTCCTTGTCCTGCAGTGTCCCTGTCCTGCAGTGTCCCTGTCCTGCAGTGTCCCTGTCCTGTCCTGTAGCTTCCCTCTCCTTGTCCTGTACTACACTGGGACACTACAGAACAAGGAGAGTGGTTGAGGGTTTGGTGTATGGGGCAACAAGAGAGACTGTTATCTCATTTCTATCCCCTAGGAAATAGACTGTTATCTCATTTATATCCCTTAGGAAATAGACTGTTATCTCATTTCTATCCCCTAGGAAATAGACTGTTATCTCATTTCTATCCCCTAGGAAATAGACTTATCTCATTTCTATCCCCTAGGAAATATCAATCAATCAATCAATTTTATTTTATATAGCCCTTCGTACATCAGATAATATCTCGAAGTGCTGTACAGAAACCCAGCCTAAAACCCCAAACAGCTAGAATGCAGGTGTAGAAGCACCTGCACCAAATAGACTGTTATCTCATTTATATCCCCTAGGAAATAGACTGTTATCTCATGTCTATCCCCTAGGAAATAGACTGTTATCTCATGTCTATCCCCTAGGAAATAGACTGTTATCTCATTTATATCCCCTAGGAAATAGACTGTTATCTCATGTCTATCCCCTAGGAAATAGACTGTTATCTCATTTATATCCCCTAGGAAATGAAATAAAGGAAATACAATTTTAAAAAACATTGTCAGATACAGGTATGTAAAAATAAAAATAACTTTCTTCTCATAAGTTCATAAAACACATTTAAATGATCTACAGTGGGCTCCTAGTACAGGTTTACTGTAGGTCCTCTGTTTGACAGCTGCCACTATGTCATATCCTCACTGCCTGTTCATTAATGGCACGTCACCTCAAGCATCATGTCGTCATGACAGTGACCTCATAACAGCGTATTTACTCGTCACCAAAGAGCCTGTACTCTGAGGGTCATGTTACCATGCCGACCGGGTGCCAGGTTGCCACGACACAATGTTCCCAGTCTCTCTTTTATGACATCTACGGGTACCGGGACACCACCCTACGGCCCACTTCTGCTCTTGATGTATGAGTTGATGACTATTCCTGTTCACCCCATGAGTCACCTTGTGTCCTGCCACATTCAAATCAGATCAACACTCTCTCTTTCTCTCTCTCTTTCTCTCACTCTCTCTCTCTTTCTCTCACTTTCTCTCTCTCTCTTTCTCTCACTCCCTCTTTCTCTCACTCCCTCTTTCTCTCACTCCCTCTTTCTCTCACTCCCTCTTTCTCTCACTCCCTCTTTCTCTCACTCCCTCTTTCTCTCACTCTCTCTTTCGGTTCTTTTTCTGCTTCATGGTCTTACGCATATAAGGTGTCAGATAACATCTATCTGTCTGGTGAACTGACTAGGTGTCAGATTACATCTGTCTGGTGATCTGACTAGGTGTCAGATAACATCTGTCTGGTGAACTGACTAGGTGTCAGATAACATCTATCTGTCTGGTGAACTGACTAGGTGTCAGATAACATCTATCTGTCTGGTGAACTGACTAGGTGTCAGATAACATCTATCTGTCTGGTGAACTGACTAGGTGTCAGATAACATCTGTCTGTCTGGTGAACTGACTAGGTGTCAGATAACATCTGTCTGGTGAACTGACTAGGTGTCAGATAACATCTATCTGTCTGGTGAACTGACTAGGTGTCAGATAACATCTATCTGTCTGGTGAACTGACTAGGTGTCAGATAACATCTATCTGTCTGGTGAACTGACTAGGTGTCAGATAACATCTATCTGTCTGGTGAACTGACTAGGTGTCAGATAACATCTATCTGTCTGGTGAACTGACTAGGTGTCAGATAACATCTATCTGTCTGGTGAACTGACTAGGTGTCAGATAACATCTGTCTGTCTGATGAACTGACTAGGTGTCAGATAACATCTATCTGTCTGATGAACTGACTAGGTGTCAGATAACATCTGTCTGGTGAACTGACTAGGTGTCAGATATAATCTATCTGTCTGGTGAACTGACTAGGTGTCAGATAACATCTATCTGTCTGGTGAACTGACTAGGTGTCAGATAACATCTGTCTGGTGAACTGACTAGGTGTCAGATAACATCTATCTGTCTGATGAACTGACTAGGTGTCAGATAACATCTATCTGTCTGGTGATCTGACTAGGTGTCAGATAACATCTATCTGTCTGGTGAACTGACTAGGTGTCAGATAACATCTGTCTGGTGAACTGACTAGGTGTCAGATAACATCTATCTGTCTGGTGATCTGACTAGGTGTCAGATAACATCTGTCTGGTGAACTGACTAGGTGTCAGATAACATCTATCTGTCTGGTGAACTGACTAGGTGTCAGATAACATCTATCTGTCTGGTGATCTGACTAGGTGTCAGATAACATCTATCTATCTGGTGAGCTGACTAGGTGTCAGATAACATCTACCTGGTGAACTGACTAGGTGTCAGATAACATCTGTCTGTCTGGTGAACTGACTAGGTGTCAGATAACATCTATCTGTCTGGTGAACTGACTAGGTGTCAGATAACATCTATCTGTCTGATGAACTGACTAGGTGTCAGATAACATCTATCTGGTGAACTGACTAGGTGTCAGATAACATCTATCTGTCTGGTGATCTGACTAGGTGTCAGATAACATCTATCTGTCTGGTGAACTGACTAGGTGTCAGATAACATCTGTCTGGTGAACTGACTAGGTGTCAGATAACATCTATCTGTCTGATGAACTGACTAGGTGTCAGATAACATCTGTCTGGTGAACTGACTAGGTGTCAGATATAATCTATCTGTCTGGTGAACTGACTAGGTGTCAGATAACATCTATCTGTCTGGTGATCTGACTAGGTGTCAGATAACATCTATCTGTCTGATGAACTGACTAGGTGTCAGATAACATCTGTCTGGTGAACTGACTAGGTGTCAGATAACATCTATCTGTCTGGTGAACTGACTAGGTGTCAGATAACATCTATCTGTCTGGTGAACTGACTAGGTGTCAGATAACATCTATCTGTCTGGTGAACTGATTAGGTGTCAGATAACATGTATCTGTCTGGTGAACTGACTAGGTGTCAGATAACATCTGTCTGTCTGGTGAACTGATTAGGTGTCAGATAACATGTATCTGTCTGGTGAACTGACTAGGTGTCAGATAACATCTATCTGTCTGGTGAACTGACTAGGTGTCAGATAACATGTATCTGTCTGGTGAACTGATTAGGTGTCAGATAACATGTATCTGTCTGGTGAACTGACTAGGTGTCGATAACATCTGTCTGTCTGGTGAACTGACTAGGTGTCAGATAACATCTGTCTGTCTGGTGAACTGACTAGGTGTCAGATAACATCTGTCTGTCTGGTGAACTGACTAGGTGTCAGATAACATGTATCTGTCTGGTGAACATGTTGACTGCATATTGACCACAGGAATCCCAAACAGATATAATATTTGACTTAAACCCTTGCTTACTGTATATGATCAGATATATGTCTGTATTATGTGAGGCGATACTTAAAAATGACATGGAGCTTATTTGTTATTTATTTTTGGGGGTTTTTACAATATGTTGTGTAAAAATTATGATATTTTTTTTCTAAATTGGGGGGCCAAGTAAAATCAGTTGTTATAAGAGGTCACCCAATCAAACTGTCACTACCACAACCACAGAAAGACCTAGTTTTAGAAAGATGTCCCACTGCAGAAAATGGCACTACAGCAGCGCTGTCCATTTTAGTGATGAAAGGGCTTTGCTTGTGATGACTGTAGGCTTTAGTAGCAACGAACCTGATTCAACCCTGATTGAACTAATCCACTAATTATGGTCTTTAATCAATTGTTAATTAGTTGAATCAGGTGTGTTACTGCTTTGGCTGGAGCTAAACCCTGCACCAACTACTGTCAGACCAGCCCTACTACACCAGGTAAGATGACCCACCCGTGTCCTGTAGTGTGGAGGGCTATAGACGCCCTCTGACCGTGACCAGCAGAGGGCCCTCCGCTGTGACTAAACTGTACCGCTGACCCACAGCCAGTACCACAACCAGGCCTTGTTTTTAGAATCCTATGAATAGTATTTCAAATCCAAATAGAATCAGAACCTAATGACATCTACATAGATCGGATCATTAGGTTCATTTGTCTATAATATCACAGCTCACATGCTTTTAGATACTCCTAGGAATAGAATCAACTAGATTATGAGCCCGGTGTCAGCCTCGGTCATTTAGTTCATTCATCTGGAGATGCGGAGGGGTAAATATATCCATAACAATCCCATCCACACTCCAACACTGGAATGTGAGATGTAATCTACACCTCAAATTAGGCTGACAGAAATCCTCCTTATTTAACTTAATTGACTTTCAATTTGAATGTAATTATTTCTGTATAACCTACACTTTCTCACTCGGGAACTTCTAACGGGGGTGTGGCTTTGTGACAATGATCAAGAGCAGCTGCTCACCGATTTGACGGCTCTGACGCAGTTCCACCTCCGACACCACCACAACATCAGCTACAGTATGCAGGTGTCAGCTATCGGTTAACGCTGGATCTGATTGGTATGCAGGTGTCAGCTATCGGTTAACGCTGGATCTGATTGGTATTCAGGTGTCAGTTATCGGTTAACACTGGATCTGATTGGTATGCAGGTGTCAGATATCGGTTAACACTGGATCTGATTGGTATGCAGGTGTCAGATATCGGTTAACGCTGGATCTGATTGGTATTCAGGTGTCAGTTATCGGTTAACACTGGATCTGATTGGTATTCAGGTGTCAGCTATCAGTTAACGCTGGATCTGATTGGTATGCAGGTGTCAGCTATCGGTTGACGCTGGATCTGATTGATTCTAGGCCTAGACTAGACTCATGGGGAAATTAATGTAATGCCCTCATTCAATCCGGTGTGTGTGTCATCTCTGAGGGTGTGGTTAAACCACAAGGTTAACCCTGCTCCATGCAGTGTAACTCTATTAGAGACAGAAGAAGTAGCAGTGTATTGGTGGAGGCACTCTGCTTTGACACACATCAGTCGTAGGCACTGTGTCTGCTAAAATCCCTTGGGCTCCCGGGTGGGGCAGCGGTCTAAGGCACTGCATCTCAGTGCAAGAGGTGTCAACTGCAGTCCCTGGTTGGAACCCAGGCTGTATCCCATCCCACAGGACGACACACGTCCAGGTTTGACCGGGGTAGGCCGTCATTGTAAATAATATTTTATTTTTAACTGACATGCCTAGTTAAATAAAGGTTAAATAAAATAACAAAAATCTAAAGCTCCAGCATGTTCCCTGTAGGATGATCAACTAGTCTATTGTAATGTGCTGATACACTAAATATGACTAAAGTAACCAACATGTAGCCAATACTGACCAAAACATGATGTGTCCTGAATATCAATCTACACACAAAAACATGTACACTGTATAACATTAGAAACATCTATACAGAAATCAGTCAGGATAAATCAGGGTTTTCTAAGGAAATATTTATTGAAAATTCAAATGTACATTTAGTATGGTACACGTTCAGTTTCACTACACTAACCTGTGGGCGTTGTTTCATATCCCCAATAATAACACAATTCAACAATTAGCTTTACAATGAACTTAACTTATTGAAAACACGTTAAGCATAAGCAATCACAACTCTTATTATTGACACCACACATTTCACAAAATTTGTATTATGCTGTGAATATTTATTTGTTAAAAATATGTATACGATCAAGTGACAAAAAAACACATTTTGAAGATGTAAAAACGGGAGACCTTATTGTCAACCAAGTTACTGTATTATAAACAAAGTGATTTCAAAAAAGCGATTCTTTCAACCTCTCAGTAAAAATCCATTTACATTGTTTTCCCCCCTAACATTCTCAATTTCAAAAAATGTCCACAAATTAAAGTTGTTAAAAAAAATAATAACTTCTGGTCTGCAACCAAACCAGTTTTGGCTTGTGCTAGTGTCGATTAAATATATCAGGACCAAATGCTTGACAAAACTGTGTTGACAAAAATCACCAATACCAAAATAATGAACGCTGTGCTAAGTTGAACAGAAAATAAATAAAGTGCTCGACATACAGCTTGATTCGTAATTATTCAGCAACACCTCTAGTATGGTTACATTAAGCATATTTAATATCACTTGATATACAGCAGATTGAAGTGTTAAAACTCTCTAAAAGTATTACATCTAAATATATATATATTTTTTTAAATGTAAAAATATTTACTTCCACAAAAGGCACAAAGACAGGGAATGTATTTATGTACAAAATGAGGCACAATTTGATGTCTGAATTCAGTGTTAATGTTGGACTAAATACTCTCACGTTTTACCTACATATAGAGTGGGGCTGGCTTCGAGTCAGATCTAATTCCTACACTAGGTATGTACGCCCCACAAGGCCACAGTTCGATACACAAAATGGATACCACATACTTGCGGGGCTGCACACGTTTGCTTATTTTTGCTACACAGTTTCACCATTTTGCATATCAGTTAGTTGTAGTTATTGTGTATCAGCTAGTTGTAGTTATTGTGTATCAGCTAGTTGTAGTTATTGTGTATCAGTTAGTTGTAGTTGTAGTGTATCAGTTAGTTGTAGTTGTAGTGTATCAGTTAGTTGTAGTTGTAGTGTATCAGTTAGTTGTTGTGTATCAGTTAGTTGTTGTGTATCAGTTAGTTGTAGTTGTTGTGTATCAGTTAGTTGTAGTTATTGTGTATCAGTTAGTTGTAGTTATTGTGTATCAGTTAGTTGTAGTTGTTGTGTATCAGTTAGTTGTAGTTGTAGTGTATCAGTTAGTTGTAGTTGTAGTGTATCAGTTAGTTGTAGTTGTAGTGTATCAGTTAGTTGTAGTTGTAGTGTATCAGTTAGTTGTAGTTGTAGTGTATCAGTTAGTTGTAGTTGTAGTGTATCAGTTAGTTGTAGTTA
Organism: Salvelinus fontinalis; assembly: GCF_029448725.1. Lineage (NCBI taxonomy): Eukaryota > Metazoa > Chordata > Actinopteri > Salmoniformes > Salmonidae > Salvelinus > Salvelinus fontinalis. The sequence continues at coordinate 488,238 of NC_074699.1, forward strand.
TTGTGTATCAGTTAGTTGTAGTTATTGTGTATCAGTTAGTTGTAGTTATTGTGTATCAGTTAGTTGTAGTTATTGTGTATCAGTTAGTTGTAGTTATTGTGTATCAGTTAGTTGTAGTTATTGTGTATCAGTTAGTTGTAGTTATTGTGTATCAGTTAGTTGTAGTTATTGTGTATCAGTTAGTTGTAGTTATTGTGTATCAGTTAGTTGTAGTTATTGTGTATCAGTTAGTTATTGTGTATCAGCTAGTTGTAGTTATTGTGTATCAGCTAGTTGTAGTTATTGTGTACAAGGACATTTCAAAGTGACCCCAGACGTTTGAATGGTAGTGTATGTGTAGTACAATACACTTTGGAGTTGAATTTAGCTACAGTACTAAAGCTGTGTATTCTTAATGTCAACGAAAACATACTCAAATTATGTTTCAAATTGTTGTGGCTTTTTGTGGACTTGACCACGCCTCTGAAAGAGCTACCAATGAGATATATGAAGAGTAACAAACTGTGAAATACACCATTTCCAACCGAAACTGAACCTACAGCTCTGGATACACAAAGTTACCTGACATCTAGACTGACTCTCAGAGATAGAAATGCAGAGTTTAAATAAAGAGAAACAAAAAACAACAACATGAAGTGTAACGATGCCTTTTGGTTAGGTAGGATGACAGCCATTCATAGCTTCCTCCTCCTCTCAGCCTGTATAGACGCCATCATGTGCTGTGTTCATACACATCCCTACCCACCTTCAACTGCCCAAAGCCCCAAACCCACTCAACCATACACATCCCTACCCACCTTCAACTGCCCAAAGCCCCAAACCCACTCAACCATACACATCCCTACCCACCTTCAACTGCCCAAAGCCCCAAACCCACTCAACCATACACATCCCTACCCACCTTCAACTGCCCAAAGCCCCAAACCCACTCAACCATACACATCCCTACCCACCTTCAACTGCCCAAAGCCACAAACCCACTCAACGTATACCCAACCTTCTCTTGTCCCTCTGACATACAATAGTAGTGTCTCTGCAGTGTGTGTGTGTGTGCGTGTATATGTAATTTGTGTTCATACGGTCATGTGTGTGTCTCTTTGTGGCCACTAAGACCACTGGCAGGAGCAGTCGGTGGGTTCCTGTATAGAGTAGTTGACCCACGTGGAGTTGCCACTGCAGTAGAGCTGCACGGAGCGCCTCTGCAGCCCCATCTCACGGCAGCACTTACAGAACCTGGCGTACGTGTTGATGTTGTAGTTGTAAATACTGGCCGACGGACACTTCCCGTCACATGACACTATGTTGACCTGGAGGAAAAACCAACAACAAAATGTAACAAGGGGGATGTAATGCTAAATGTGAATATCCTAATCCTGCCGACTACGCCAAATGTAGCATTAAGAACAGTTCGTAGCTGATCTACGCCTTGTAAAATGACCGTACCTCTTTAATCCAGGTGGCATAGATGGGCTATGAATTATCCTTAATGCTACATAAAGATTAGCTTTTTATTGCGTTTTTTTTTTAAGACATCATGATAAAAGCCGTTATCGTGATGAAGATGTGGCACAATAATCTATGACGGGCTTGACCCTCCTACTCATCCCGAAACAAGTTTCCCAGACATAGTGCTGTTCCTACATTTTGATGTAACATTTATTTAACCAGGTCAGAATCAATTAAGACAAAAAAAACGTACCGGTCTGTTACTGCGACAGTCGTTCTTCCGTATCGTCATCCTTACTGTCACCTTCTGACAGGACTTCCCATCTTCTTTACCTGCAGGGTTCACAAATACAATGACCACACATCACATCAGTCTTAATCTGGTTCTGACCACACATCCCATTAGTCTGGATCTGGTTCTGACCACACATCCCATCAGTCTGAATCTGGTTCTGACCACACATCCCATCAGTCTGAATCTGGTTCTGACCACACATCACATCAGTCTGAATCTGGTTCTGACCACACATCACATCAGTCTGAATCTGGTTCTGACCACACATCACATCAGTCTGAATCTGGTTCTGACCACACATCCCATCAGTCTTAATCTGGTTCTGACCACACATCACATCAGTCTGAATCTGGTTCTGACCACACATCCCATCAGTCTTAATCTGGTTCTGACCACACATCACATCAGTCTGAATCTGGTTCTGACCACACATCCCATCAGTCTGAATCTGGTTCTGACCACACATCCCATCAGTCTGGATCTGGTTCTGAAGAACAACCATTAGACCAGAACTCTGATCTGCCAGCCGTATAGAAAGGAAGTATAAACCATGAAGGAATACATGAACAGAGAGAGACGGAGGGAGCAAAAACAGTACAACTTGTCATGCTGTCAGAAGGTAAATGGTACATAAAGACACAAGGCTTTGGTTAGCTACAATACCCCAAGGCGGGCACTGTTGTTCTTAATATGAAATGGTTTAGGGAGGCCAGAAATATTTCATTCTTCAATATCAATTGTATGAGAGGTCTGCGATGCATAAGCCTATTGGTTAATCCTCTGTGTAGACGAGACGTCAGTGTCAACAAAAAAACAACATGTTAACCAACGGTGTAATTCCATCACGGAATTCTTTCCCCCACGTAGCGGCCCAGTCAATCAACCAACATGTGTTACTAAGAACTCTATGTGATAACACGTTATTACCCTCTGTACCTATTGACAAGGGTCTACTTTCAACTACTTCAAGCAGAAGACATAATGTTGACAATCTAACGGTTATAAGACTGACATTATGTGTATGCCATAATATTTTTTTGCAATAGTTCATGACCCCCAAAAAAAGAAGCATGACAAATGACATATCCCTGTTACAATGCATGGAGCTAATGTAATCTCTTACATTTATCGCCTAGTAACACGGATACGTCAGTTATCGTAAGAGTGAAAAGCCCACTATAACCTCTAATAAAAGTATAACAGATACCCTTTCACCAGAGTCCATCTAGTACTTGTTAGCAGGTGATGTTAATGTTTGGGTAATATGGCATAAAATATTTCAGTGCTACCGCACATCATTTTTCAGGAAGACCAGGATGGGGGAAACTATGCAAGTATTAAATACATAAAGAGGATCACGCAATTATTTTATAAATGGATACAAATTTATACCATATTAGCCAAAAACATTAGCGCCAGTCCAAACCTCCACACCAGTGTACAGCAGTACTAAAAGATGACCTACTACAGTCCAAACCCCCACAGCAGTGTACAGCAGTACTAAAAGATGACCTACTACAGTCCAAACCCCCACACCAGTGTACAGCAGTACTAAAAGATGACCTACTACAGTCCAAACCCCCACAGCAGTGTTCAGCAGTACTAAAAGATGACCTACTACAGTCCAAACCCCCACAGCAGTGTTCAGCAGTTCTAAAAGATGACCTACTACAGTCCAAACCCCCACACCAGTGTTCAGCAGTACTAAAAGATGACCTACTACAGTCCAAACCCCCACACCAGTGTTCAGCAGTACTAAAAGATGACCTACTACAGTTCAAGACACACCCCATGCAGACGTCTAAACGACTGCAGACTACTCGGCCACTACCAACAGTACATTGTTGGCGATCAACAATGCACTGCCCCGACAGTGCAAAATGGGGAAAGATTTAGCTGTGTTATGTGATCCGCAGAGGACAATTGGAGGAAAAATGGCAACAAAATAGTGGATGACAACAAAAAAATGACAAAAAAAAAGCGTTTTGTTTTTTAGAGTCTGTTTTGACTTGTCCTGTACTGTAATTGTTTCTGTAAAAAATATAAAGGGAGTACATTGTTGGATATCAACAATGGTGCTGGCAAGCCTCGTTGTCTCATAGAGCTCTATATCAATGACGGGTACCTCGTTCACAGTTTGTGTTAACTGTGGGTGTCAGGGGACTAACAGGGAAGGGAAAGAGAGAATATCCGGTACCTGGGGGGGGGTTGGTACATGATGGTCAGCTTGCACACGGGAACACACAAAAATGAAGAAAAGTAACCCAACTCTATCTATCTAGTTCTATATGCTTTTCAATGAAGTTACCGTAAATACTGTAGTAGCATTTATATGTACAATACTGGGGGTTGTTAAAACTGTTGGTTTACATTTGTACATTGGTGTGTGAACCAATTCATGTATGGATGTTGAATTCCTCTGGCAGTGACAGTTACATGGATGTCAGATTAGATTATGTTGGTTATTTTCACTGAAAAGCATCTGTTCCTATTACTTTGAATAGACCCTTTGGGGGGGGGGGGGCATAGGAGCCACAACATCATATTGCTGTAGGTATTGCCTAAAACAGTAGGTAGTTTCCGCAAATGGGGGTGAAAATCTATTTTCAGCATAAGCGGAGTGAGAAAATGTCTGATTGAAGTGGTGAGGTCATAAACTGAAGGACAAACATGTACTGGGAAACACACGTTAACAGACAAACAAGTAACAAAGATTACCTTCAGTAGAAAAAGGTGGGGAGAGACTAAACATGGGCGCACAGGAAGAGACTAAACATGGGCGCACAGGAAGAGACTAAACATGGGCGCACAGGAAGAGACTAAACATGGGCGCACAGGAAGAGACTAAACATGGGCGCACAGGAAGAGACTAAACATGGGCGCACAGGAAGAGACTAAACATGGGCGCACAGGAAGAGACTAAACATGGGCGCACAGGAAGAGACTAAACATGGGCGCACAGGAAGAGACTAAACATGGGCGCACAGGAAGAGACTAAACATGGGCGTACAGGAAGAGACTAAACATGGGCGTACAGGAAGAGACTAAACATGGGCGTACAGGAAGAGACTAAACATGGGCGTACAGGAAGAGACTAAACATGGGCGTACAGGAAGAGACTAAACATGGGCGTACAGGAAGAGACTAAACATGGGCGTACAGGAAGAGACTAAACATGGGCGTACAGGAAGAGACTAAACATGGGCGTACAGGAAGAGACTAAACATGGGCGTACAGGAAGAGACTAAACATGGGCGTACAGGAAAAGACTAAACATGGGCGTACAGGGAGAGACTAAATATGGGCGTACAGGAAGCTACCCAGAAACTATAGCTGGACAGGTTGTCTTTCTCTTTACTCACATGTCTTGCAGCATCCATCCATGTAACTTACAATGGTTCCACCAATCTAGAGTGGAGACAACAGTCACATCTCAGGGGTTAAAGGTCAACTAAATAACATCAGAGAGAGGTAGTAGTGTTACAAAGAATGACCAAAACATGTGTGTGTGTGTGTGTGTGTGTGTGTTAACCGTACCTTCATACACTCTGTCTGGTTGAAGGGTGGACAGCTGAATGAGTAGGACACCAGGGTAGGGCCTGACAGTGTGTCGGTACAGTCATACTTCATACAGTCTGACACCCACGACTTCCCAGGCTGAAACATCAATACAATCATCCAGATCAATACAATATTACTTTACCTTGATGATCTGCAGTGTTGGGTACCTGGCCTATCACAGGGTAGTACCAGGACTGATTAGATAACCTGGGGGTACCTGGCCTATCAGAGGGTAGTACCAGGACTGATTAGATAACCTGGGGGTACCTGGCCTATCTAGAGGGTCTGATTAGATAACCTGGGGGTACCTGGCCTATCAGAGGGTCTGATTAGATAACCTGGGGGTACCTGGCCTATCAGAGGGTCTGATTAGATAACCTGGGGGTACCTGGCCTATCAGAGGGTAGTACCGGGACTGATTAGATAACCTGGGGGTACCTGGCCTATCAGAGGGTAGTACTCGGACTGATTAGATAACCGGGGGGTACCTGGCCTATCAGAGGGTAGTACTAGGACTGATTAGATAACCTGGGGGTACCTGGCCTATCAGAGGGTAGTACTAGGACTGATTAGATAACCTGGGGGTACCTGGCCTATCATAGGGTCTGATTAGATAACCTGGGGGTACCTGGCCTGTCCAGAGGATGAACCATTGCTGTACTGTACCTTGTAGAGGAGTGCAGTACCGTTGTCATTGTGGTAGAGACAGGAGATGTTCTTGCAGACACCACAGCACATCGTTTGGTCTTTGGGAGGGATGTATATCTGGTTCTAAAAGATAGTACAGGCCTACAGTAACATATACATTCATATATACTGTAGTAATAGTTATAATATATATATATATATATATATATATACACACACACATATATATACACACACACACACACAACCGGTCAAAAGTTTTAGAATATCTACTCATTCAAGGGTTTTTCTTTATTTTTCATATTAACTACATTGTGGAATAATAGTGAAGACATCACAACTATGAAATAACACATATGGAATCATGTAGTAACCACATTTTTTTTTAAACAAATCCAAATATATTTTACATTTAAGATTCTTCAAATAGCCACCTTTTGCCTTGACAGCTTTGCACACTCTTGGCATTCTCTCAACCAGCTTCACCTGGAATGCTTTTCCAACAATCTTAAAGTAGTTCCCACATATGCTGAACACTTGTTGGCTGCTTTTCCTTCATTCTGCAGTCCGACTCATCACAAACCATCTCAATTTGGTTGAGGTCGGGCGATTGTGGAGGTCATCTAATGCAGCATTCTATCACTCTCCTTCTTAGTAAAATAGCCCTTACACAGCCTGGAGGTGTTGGGTCATTTTCCTGTTGAAAAACAAATGATAGTCCCACTAGGCCCAAACCAGATGGGATGGAGTATACGCTGCAGAATGCTGTGGTAGCCATTCTGATTAAGTGTGAAATGTAAATAAACCACCAACAGTGTCACCAGCAAAGCACCCCCACTCCATAACACCACCTCCTCCATGCTTCACGGTGGGAAATACACATGCGGAGATCATCTGTTCACCCACACAGCGTCTCACAAAAACACAGCGGTTAGAACCAAAAATCTCCAAATTGGACTCATCAGACCAAAGGACAAATTTCCACCGGTCTAATGTCCATTGCTCGTGCCCAAGCAAGTCTCTTCTTGTTATTGGTGTCCTTTAGTAGTGGTTTCTTCGCATCAATTTGACCGTGAAAGCCTGATTCACACATTCTGCTCTGAAGAGTTGATGTTGAGATGTGTCTTACTTTAACTCTGTGAAGCATTTATTTGGGCTGCAATTTCTGAGGCTGGTAACTAATGAATACAGGGTCTTTCCTGTGGCGGTCCTCATGAGAGCTAGTTTCATCATAGCGCTTGATGGTTTTTGCGACTGCACTTGAAGAAACTATCAAAATTCTTGAAATGTTCCGTATTGACTGACCTTCATGTCTTAAAGTAATGATGGATTGTCATTTCTCTTTGCTTATTTGAGCTTTTCTTGCCATAATATGGACTTGGCAAGAGTGTGCAAAGCTGTCATCAATGCAAAGGATAGCTATTTGAAGAACCTCAAATGTAAAAGATATTTTGATTTTCTTTACAGTTTTTTGGTTACTACATGATTCCATATGTGATATTTCATAGTTTTGATGTCTTCACTATTATTCTACAATGTAGTAAAAAGTAAAGAAAAATCCTTGAATGAGTAGATGTTCTAAAACTTTTGACCGGTATTGTGTATATATATATATATAAACTCAGCAATAAAAGAAACATCCTCTCACTGTCAACTGCATTTATTTTCAGCAAACTTAACATGTGTAAATATTTGTATGAACATAAGATTCAACAACTGCGACAAACTGAACAAGGTCCACAGACATGTGACTAACATAAATAGAATAATGTGTCCCTGAACAAACGGGGGATCAAAATCAAAAGTAATAGTCAGTATCTGATGTGGCCACCAGCTGCATTAAGTACTGCAGTGCATCTCCTCATGGACTGCACCAGATTTGCCAATTCTTGCTGTGAGATGTTACCCTACTCTTCCACCAAGGCACCTGCAAGTTCCCGGACATTTCTGGGGGGAATGTCCCTAGCCCTCACCATCCAATCCAACAGGTCCCAGATGTGATCACTTTTTGCCAGTCCTGTCTGGTCCAGCGATGGTGGGTTTATGCCAATAGGTGACGTTGTTGCCGATGATGTCGGGTGAGGACTTGCCTTACAACAGGCCTACAAGCCCTCAGTCCAGCCGCTATCAGCCTATTGCGGACAGTATGAGCACCGATGGAGGGATTGTGCGTTCCTGGTGTAACTCGGGCAGATGTTGTTGCCATCCTGTACCTGTCCCGCAGGTGTGATGTTCGGATGTACCGATCCTGTGCAGGTGTTGTTACACGTGGTCTGCCACTGCGAGGATGATCAGCTGTCTGTCCTGTCTCCCTGTAGCGATGTCTTAGGCGTCTCACAGTACAGACATTGTAATTTATTGCCCTGGCCACATCTGCAGTCCTCATGCCTCCTTGCAGCATGCCTAAGGCACGTTCACACAGATGAGCAGGGACCCTGGGCATCTTTCTTTTGGTGTTTTTCAGAGTCAGTAGGAAGGCCTCTTTAGTGTCCTAAGTTTTCATAACTGTAACCTTAATTGCCTACCGTCTGTAAGCTGTTAGTGTCTTAACAACCGTTCCACAGGTGCATGTTCATTAATTGTTTATGGTTCATTGAACAAGCATGGGAAACAGTGTTTAAACCCTTTACAGCGAAGATCTGTGAAGTTATTTAGATTTTTACGAATTATGTTTGAAAGACAGGGTCCTGAAAAAAGGACATTTCTTATTTTCCTGAGTTGATATATTCATATATACTGTAATACGAGTAATAGTACCTGTATTAGCAATACTAGCAGTAGGCTACTGCTGAATAGTGACAGCAGTAGTAGCATTTATAGCAGTTGAGGTATCAGACATTAGCATCCTGATGCTAACTGACTAACCGGTTGGCACTGAGCAGAGCAGTTGGTGGCAGCGGTGCGGAGGTGGTGGAAGCCCGTGGTGGGATCCAGACTGTGGCTACACTGGGTGGTGAGACACACCCCCTCCTCACTGTGATCCACGAGGGTCTGTCCCGGACGCATAACACCCCGCTCCCCGTCCACACACACCGCCTCACGCACTGTAAGAGGGGTACAGACAAACACAGACACAGACATGCATGAACACACATTAATTGAAAATGTACTATACATGAACACACTTGTATAATATGAAATATGAAATTATAGTACAATGGAAAAGGTGGGTTACTGTATAAAGATACCCGTGCACTTACCACAGTTAAATCTCTTACAGGAACACTGGTTAGTTGGGTCTGTTAGGAAAGCCCTGTCCACCTGCATGGTCTCTCCCTATTCAGAAGACAACATGTCAGCCAGCGAACAGCACAGCTATACAGCACAAACAAACACAGAGATACACATCCATTACAGAGATACACGGACACATCCACTACAGAGATAACACGGACACATCCACTACAGAGATAACACGGACACATCCATTACAGAGATAACACGGACACGTCCACTACAGAGATAACACGGACACATCCATTACAGAGATAACACAAACACAACCACTACAGAGATAACACAAACACAACCACTACAGAGATAACACAAACACAACCACTACAGAGATAACACAAACACAACCACTACAGAGATAACAGGAACACATCCATTGACATGTGGAATCATACAGAAACCTACCAGAAGACATTTTGGCTTCGACAGTGTGTCACACGCACACTCTGAAAAAACAGGGAAACAAAAAAAAAACATTTAATTTATGCTTTTTTGGGGGGAAAAGAATAAACTACATGAGAGTTAGTGATTCAACTGGAGGCCAACAGTTTGTTACGTGATGGAGGACACACGTTCCCCTATTACGTGATGGAGTAAGAAACAGAAAGGGGTGCTACTTTACCGCAGGTGTGCAGGGGACAGCAGTGGTCTGGAGGGGACACGGTGACAGCAGACATCCCCAAGGGACATGACAACTCAGCACACCGGTACGGCTCACACACTGCACACACACACAGGAATCAGAGACACTGTGACTGTGTGTGTGTGTGTGTGTGTGTGTGTGTGTGTGTGTGTGTGTGTGTGTGTGTGTGTGTGTGTTGTACTCACCACAGTGGTAGACAGGACAGCAGAGGTCTGTACTGTTGGCGTCCACTGTCAACACCTCTCCATCCTGGCAGTTTGGAACCACCTCCAAACATGAACCACACACTGGAGAAAGGAGACATATCAACACACTGGAGAAAGGAGACGCATCGACACACTGGAGAAAGGAGACATATCAACACACTGGAGAGAGGAGACATATCAACACACTGGAGAAAGGAGACACATCAACACACTGGAGAAAGGAGACGCATCAACACACTGGAGAAAGGAGACACATCGACACACTGAAGAAAGGAGACGCATCTACACACTGGAGAAAGGAGACGCATCTACACACTGGAGAAAGGAGACACATCAACACACTGGAGAAAGGAGACGCATCTACACACTGGAGAAAGGAGACGCATCAACACACTGGAGAAAGGAGACGCATCAACACACTGGAGAAAGGAGACACATCAACACACTGGAGAAAGGAGACGCATCAACACACTGGAGAAAGGAGACGCATCGACACACTGGAGAAAGGAGACGCATCGACACACTGGAGAAAGGGGACACATCAACACACTGGAGAAAGGAGACGCATCTACACACTGGAGAAAGGAGACGCATCTACACACTGGAGAAAGGAGACGCATCTACACACTGAAGAAAGGAGACGCATCTACACACTGGAGAAAGGAGACGCATCAACACACTGGAGAAAGGAGACGCATCAACACACTGGAGAAAGGAGACGCATCAACACACTGGAGAAAGGAGACGCATCTACACACTGGAGAAAGGAGACGCATCGACACACTGAAGAAAGGAGACGCATCTACACACTGGAGAAAGGAGACGCATCAACACACTGGAGAAAGGAGACACATCAACACACTGGAGAAAGGAGACGCATCAACACACTGGAGAAAGGAGACGCATCGACACACTGGAGAAAGGAGACGCATCGACACACTGGAGAAAGGGGACACATCAACACACTGGAGAAAGGAGACACATCAACACACTGGAGAAAGGAGACACATCAACACACTGGAGAAAGGAGACACATCAACACACTGGAGAAAGGAGACACATCAACACACTGGAGAAAGGAGACGCATCAACACACTGGAGAAAGGAGACACATCAACACACTGGAGAAAGGAGACACATCAACACACTGGAGAAAGGAGACGCATCAACACACTGGAGAAAGGAGACGCATCTACACACTGGAGAAAGGAGACGCATCGACACACTGGAGAAAGGAGACGCATCAACACACTGGAGAAAGGGGACACATCAACACACTGGAGAAAGTAGACACATCAACACACTGGAGAAAGGAGACGCATCGACACACTGGAGAAAGGAGACGCATCAACACACTGGAGAAAGGAGACGCATCAACACACTGGAGAAAGGAGACATATCAACACACTGGAGAAAGGAGACGCATCAACACACTGGAGAAAGGAGACGCATCTACACACTGGAGAAAGGAGACGCATCAACACACTGGAGAAAGGAGACACATCAACACACTGGAGAAAGGAGACACATCAACACACTGGAGAAAGGAGACGCATCAACACACTGGAGAAAGGAGACGCATCGACACACTGGAGAAAGGAGACATATCAACACACTGGAGAAAGGAGACACATCAACACACTGGAGAGAGGAGACACATCGACACACTGGAGAAAGGAGACGCATCGACACACTGGAGAAAGGGGACACATCAACACACTGGAGAAAGGAGACGCATCGACACACTGGAGAAAGGAGACGCATCGACACACTGGAGAAAGGAGACGCATCGACACACTGGAGAAAGGAGACGCATCAACACACTGGAGAAAGGAGACGCATCAACACACTGGAGAAAGGAGACACATCAACACACTGGAGAAAGTAGACACATCAACACACTGGAGAAAGGAGACGCATCGACACACTGGAGAAAGGAGACGCATCAACACACTGGAGAAAGGAGACGCATCAACACACTGGAGAAAGGAGACGCATCAACACACTGGAGAAAGGACACAGCAACACACTGGAGAAAGGAGACGCATCAACACACTGGAGAGAGGAGACATCGACACACTGGAAAAAGGAGACACATCAACACACTGGAGAAAGGAGACATCGACACACTGGAAAAAGGAGACACATCGACACACTGGAGAAAGGAGACACATCAACACACTGGAGAAAGGAGACACATCAACACACTGGAGAAAGGAGACATCGACACACTGGAAAAAGGAGACACATCGACACACTGGAGAAAGGAGACACATCGACACACCGGAGAAAGGAGACACATCAACACACTGGAGAAAGGAGACATCGACACACTGGAAAAAGGAGACACATCAACACACTGGAGAAAGGAGACATCGACACACTGGAAAAAGGAGACACATCGACACACCGGAGAAAGGAGACATCGACACACCGGAGAAAGGAGACATCGACACACCGGAGAAAGGAGACACATCGACACACTGGAGAAAGGAGACACATCAACACACTGGAGAAAGGAGACGCATCAACACACTGGAGAAAGGAGACACATCAACACACTGGAGAAAGGAGACACATCAACACACTGGAGAAAGGGGACACATCAACACACTGGAGAAAGGGGACACATCAACACACTGGAGAAAGGGGACACATCAACACACTGGAGAAAGGACACATCAACACACTGGAGAAAGTAGACACATCACACTGGAGAAAGGAGACACATCGACACACTGGAGAAAGGAGACGCATCAACACACTGGAGAAAGGAGACACATCAACACACTGGAGAAAGGAGACATATCAACACACTGGAGAAAGGAGACACATCAACACACTGGAGAAAGGGGACATATCAACACACTGGAGAAAGGAGACGCATCAACACACTGGAGAAAGGAGACACATCAACACACTGGAGAAAGGAGACACATCAACACACTGGAGAAAGGAGACACATCAACACACTGGAGAAAGGACACATCAACACACTGGAAAAAGGGGACACATCAACACACTGGAGAAAGGAGACACATCAACACACTGGAGAAAGGACACATCAACACACTGGAGAAAGTAGACACATCAACACACTGGAGAAAGGGGACACATCAACACACTGGAGAAAGGGGACACATCAACACACTGGAGAAAGGGGACACCACAGTGACAGAAAAACACAACGTTAACAATGTGTATAATGGCATGATTAATAATAATATTCTGGTTATGTTGTGGGATGGTGCAGGTCTGTTATTTACATTTTTTTTTAGATATATATATATTTTTTAAATGTAACCTTTATTTAACTAGGCAAATTAGTTAAGAACAAATTCTTATTTACAATGGCGGCCTACGCCGGCCAAACCCAGACAAATTGTACGCCACCCTATGGGACTCCCAATCACGGCCGGTTGTGATACAGCCTGGATTCAAACCAGGGTGTCTGTAGTAACGCCTCAAGCACTGAGATGCAGTGCCTTAGACCGCTGCGCCACTCGGGAGCCCATGGTTGTCATGGTTGTGGTTATGTTGTGGGATGGTGCAGGTTTGTTATGGCTGCGTTGTGGTTGCATTGTGGTCAGGTTGTGGTCATGGTTATGGTTGTGGTTGTGTTGTGGTTGTGGTTGTGTTGTGGTCATGGTTGACTCACTACAGATGTGTGCCAGGCAGCAGCTGCCATCAGCCCTGGTGGCGATGCGGGTCTGGTCCTCTCTACAGGCTGGGATGTCTGACTCACAGCGCTCTGGGTCACACTCTGTACACAACACACACACACACACACACACACACACACACACACAGAAATACACACACAACACATATTTTAAACATATCTATCTCAATGGCCTAGCATCATCATATAGAATAGTATCATTATATAGCCTAGTATCCTCATATAGCCTGGTATCATCATATAGCCTGGTATCATCATATAGCCTGGTATCATCATATAGCCTGGTATCATCATATAGCCTGGTATCATCATATAGCCTGGTATCATATGGAATAGTAGCATCATATAGCCTAGTACCATCATATAGTTTAGTATCCTCATATAGCCTGGTATCATCATATAGCATAGTATTATCATATGGCCTAGTGGTGGTGATTATACAGAAGAGAGGCCCTCTCACCACAGACGTAGTCTGGACAGCAGGAGTCCTCTCTGAAGTAAGACACCAGCTTCTCTCCATACTGACACTCCGGGGGGAAGATGTCACACAGGGTCTGGTTACAAACTGGATGACAGACAGACAGACAGACACCATCAGAACAATACAAACCAATCACATTACATCATGGCCACCTAAACATCGTTCCTACATTGTTTAAGTGGAACTCAGGTTCCTGTTGGCATTGAGTTGAGCTCTGAAGTCTTTACGTTCCTTCACAGTTGTTTTCAGGGCCATCAGATTCATTCTTTTTGAGTAGAGGTCAACTTGTTACAAATCAAATCAAAGTTTATTTGTCACGCGCGCCGAATACAACAACAAAAAACAAACAAATAAAGACCTTACAGTGAAATGCTTACTTACTCTAACCAACAGTGCAAAAAAGGTATTAGGTGAACAATAGGTAAGTAAATAAATAAAACAGTAAAAAGACAGTGAAAAATAACAGTAGCGAGGCTACATACAGGCATCGGTTAGTCAGGCTGATTGAGGTAGTATGTAGATATGGTTAAAGTGACTATGCATATATGATGAACAGAAAGTAGCAGTAGCGTAAAAGAGGGGTTGGCGGAACACAATGCAGATAGCCCGGTTAGCCAATGTGCGGGGCACTGGTTGGCCGGGCCAATCGAGGTTGTATGTACATGAATGTATAGAAAGTGACTATGCATGTATGATAAACAGAGAGATAGCAGCAGCGTAAAGGAGGGGTTGGGGGGGCGGGGGGGGGGGGGGGGGGGGGGGACACAGAATGCAAATAGTCCGGGTAACCATTTGATTACCTGTTCAGAAATCGTATGGCTTGGGGGTAAAAACTATTGGGAAGCCTTTTTGTCCTAGACTGCTTGTACCGCTTGTCATGGGGTAGTAGAGACAACAGTCTATGACTGGGGTTTCTGGGGTTTGACCATTTTTAGGGCCTTCCTCTGACACCGCCTGGTGTAGAGGTCCTGGATGGCAGGCAGCTTAGCCCCAGTGATGTACTGGGCCATACGCACTACACTCTGTAGTGCCTTGCGGTCGGAGGCCGAGCAATTGCCGTACCAGGCAGTGATGCAACCAGTCAGGATGCTCTCGATGTTGCAGCTGTAGAACCTTTTGGGGATCTCAGGACCATTGCCAAATGTTTTTAGTTTCCTGACGGGGAATAGGCTTTGTCGTGCCCTCTTCGCGACTGTCTTGGTGTGTTTGGACCATTCTAGTTTGTTGGCGATGTGGACACCAAGGAACTTGAAGCTCTCAACCTGCTCCACTACAGCCCCGTCGATGAGAATGGGGGCGTGCTCTGTCCTCCTTTTCCTGTAGTCCACAATCATCTCCTTTGTCTTGATCACATTGAGGGAGACGTTGTTGTCCTTGAACCACACGGTCAGGTTTCTGACCTCCTTCCTATAGGCTGTCTTATCGTTTTCGGTGATCAGGCCTACCACTGCTGTGTCATCTGCAAACTTCGTGTTGGAGTCGTGCCTGGCCGTGCAGTCGTGGGTGAACAGGGAGTACAGGAAGGGACTGAGCACGCACCCCTGGGGGGCTCCAGTGTTGAGGATCAGCGGGGCAGATGTGCTGCTACCTACCCTCACCGCTATTCCAGTCTGTGCTAGCAAAACAGTCCTGTAGTTTAGCATCTGCTTCATCTGACCTATTTTTTTTACTATTAAGGTATCTTTACTTTTACTCAATTATTTAAAATCGAGTACTTTTCCACCACTGTTTGAAGTTATTTGGTTTAATAAAAATATGTTTTAGGTATATCATATTCAACCTAACTTGAATTGTACAGTGTACTATAGCAATGTGCCAGTTTCTTACCGCAGGCTTTCTGTGGGCAGCAGGAGGTGTCGTCTGCCAGACTGATGACCACTTCCCCGGCCCTGCGGCAGAGCGGCTGAGGCACGGCGGAACAGTTATACTCCACGGGAACGATATTGTCGTTGTCACAGCGATACATACAGCAGCCATCTTTAGACGCCTTCCACACCTCGCCAGGAGCACGGGGTACACCGGAACTGTCCGTACAGGCTGCGAGACACACAGATAACAATGTATTGAAGTGTACCGTGCACTACTCAGATGTTATTACTCAGTGTGACTTACAATAAGTCTATTCCACTAAACACATTTAAGTCATTTAGCAGACGCTCTTATCCAGAGCGACTTACAAATTGGAAAGTTCATACATATTCATCCTGGCCCCCCCGTGGGAATTGAACCCTGAACCCACAACCCTGGCGTTGCAAGCGCCATGCTCTACCAACTGAGCCACACGGGACCGGGTGTTCTGTATCATTTGAATGTTGACCAGTGTTCATTTGATTGTCTGTGTGATGGCGAAGGTAGATCAGTGAAGGCTTACCACACTTCTCAGGGGGGATGCAGAGGGCAGAGTAGGGTCGATGGAGCAGAGTGCCCTCAGGACAGACACATCCCTCTGTCAGGCCTGTACACTGCTCAGGGTCGTGGTCAAAGTCATGGTTGGAGCAGGACTGGGCTGTACAGGTCAGCAGACAGGCCTGGTAACGCAGCTGGTCTGGACACATGAAGGCTGGGAGAGGAGAGAGGTGAGACAACACTGTTTTAAACTGTTCATAAACTGGATCAGAACCACGACAGGCGGCAGAGCTTGATTCAATATTATCATGTCCATAATGCAGAACTTTGTCTTTTGCTTTACACAATGACATTGACTGACAGGGAAACGTTACAGTGTGAGTGTATTGACTGACAGGGAAACGTTACAGTGTGAGTGTATTGACTGACAGGGAAACGTTATAGTGTATTGACTGACAGGGAAACGTTACAGTGTGAGTGTATTGACTGACAGGGAAACGTTATAGTGTATTGACTGACAGGGAAACGTTACAGTGTGAGTGTATTGACTGACAGGGAAACGTTATAGTGTATTGACTGACAGGGAAACGTTACAGTGTATTGACTGACAGGGAAACGTTACAGTGTATTGACTGACAGGGAAACGTTACAGTGTATTGACTGACAGGGAAACGTTACAGTGTGAGTGTATTGACTGACAGGGAAACGTTATAGTGTATTGACTGACAGGGAAACGTTACAGTGTATTGACTGACAGGGAAACGTTATAGTGTATTGACTGACAGGGAAACGTTATAGTGTGAGTGTATTGACTGACAGGGAAACGTTACAGTGTATTGACTGACAGGGAAACGTTATAGTGTGAGTGTATTGACTGACAGGGAAACGTTATAGTGTATTGACTGACAGGGAAACGTTATAGTGTATTGACTGACAGGGAAACGTTATACTGTAAGTGTATTGACTGACAGGGAAACGTTATAGTGTATTGACTGACAGGGAAACGTTATACTGTAAGTGTATTGACTGACAGGGAAACGTTACAGTGTATTGACTGACAGGGAAACGTTACAGTGTATTGACTGACAGGGAAACGTTATAGTGTATTGACTGACAGGGAAACGTTACAGTGTATTGACTGACAGGGAAACGTTATACTGTAAGTGTATTGACTGACAGGGAAACGTTACAGTGTATTGACTGACAGGGAAACGTTATACTGTAAGTGTATTGACTGACAGGGAAACGTTACAGTGTATTGACTGACAGGGAAACGTTATACTGTAAGTGTATTGACTGACAGGGAAACGTTACAGTGTATTGACTGACAGGGAAACGTTACAGTGTATTGACTGACAGGGAAACGTTACAGTGTATTGACTGACAGGGAAACGTTATAGTGTATTGACTGACAGGGAAACGTTATAGTGTGAGTGTATGGCTTCGTGTGTCTGTGCTCGGGAAGCCATGTTGCCCGTTAGTACAGTAGAATACAGCCGGTCCTTACGACAGTAGTCTGAGCTCCTCCACTCCATGCAGACGTTGAACTTATGACAAGACGCCACGTAGGCAGCCAACGCTACACACGGGTTGTTGACGTACTCCGCGTCACGAACCCACACCTCACAGAACGTACTGGGAGGAACCTGCGGTACATTACAACAAATACAACATCACCTTTTCTGTTTTCTGTTTAAACACATCTACAGTGCTGTATTGGGATGGGAGGGTGGGTACTGTATCGGGATGGGTGGGAGGGTGCTGTATCGGGGTGGGAGGGTGCTGTATCGGGATGGGAGGGTGCTGTATCGGGATGGGAGGGTGCTGTATCGGGATGGGAGGGTGCTGTATCGGGATGGGAGGGTGCTGCATCGGGATGGGAGGGTGCTGCTTTGGGATGGGAGGGTGCTGCATCGGGATGGGAGGGTGCTGCATCGGGATGGGAGGGTGCTGCATCGGGATGGGAGGGTGCTGCATCGGGATGGGAGGGTGCTGCATCGGGATGGGAGGGTGGGTACTGTATCGGGATGGGAGGGTGGGTACTGTATCGGGATGGGAGGGTGGGTACTGTATCGGGATGGGAGGGTGGGTACTGTATCGGGATGGGAGGGTGGGTACTGTATCGGGATGGGAGGGTGGGTACTGTATCGGGATGGGTGGGAGGGTACTGTATCGGGATGGGTGGGAGGGTACTGTATCGGGATGGGAGGGTGCTGTATCGGGATGGGAGGGTGCTGCATCGGGATGGGAGGGTGCTGCATCGGGATGGGAGGGTACTGTATCGGGATGGGAGGGTACTGTATCGGGATGGGAGGGTACTGCATCGGGATGGGAGGGTACTGCATCGGGATGGGAGGGTGCTGTATCGGGATGGGAGGGAGGGTGCTGTATCGGGATGGGAGGGAGGGTGCTGTATCGGGATGGGAGGGAGGGTGCTGTATCGGGATGGGAGGGAGGGTGCTGTATCGGGATGGGTGGGAGGGTGCTGTATCGGGATGGGTGGGAGGGTGCTGTATCGGGATGGGTGGGAGGGTGCTGTATCGGGATGGGTGGGAGGGTACTGTATCGGGGTGGGAGGGTACTGTATAGGGATGGGAGGGTACTGTATCGGGATGGGTGGGAGGGTACTGTATCGGGATGGGTGGGAGGGTACTGTATCGGGATGGGTGGGAGGGTACTGTATCGGGATGGATGGGAGGGTACTGTATTGGGATGGGAGGGTACTGTATTGGGATGGGAGGGTACTGTATTGGGGTCGGAGGGTACTGTATTGGGGTCGGAGGGTACTGTATTGGGATGGGGTCGGAGGGTACTGTATTGGGATGGGGTCGGAGGGTACTGTATTGGGATGGGGTCGGAGGGTACTGTATTGGGATGGGTGGGAGGGTACTGTATTGGGATGGGTGGGAGGGTACTGTATTGGGATGGGTGGGAGGGTACTGTATTGGGATGGGTGGGAGGGTACTGTATTGGGATGGGTGGGAGGGTACTGTATTGGGATGGGTGGGAGGGTACTGTATTGGGATGGGTGGGAGGGTACTGTATTGGGATGGGTGGGAGGGTACTGTATTGGGATGGGTGGGAGGGTACTGTATTGGGATGGGTGGGAGGGTACTGTATTGGGATGGGTGGGAGGGTACTGTATTGGGATGGGTGGGAGGGTACTGTATTGGGATGGGTGGGAGGGTACTGTATTGGGATGGGTGGGAGGGTACTGTATTGGGATGGGTGGGAGGGTACTGTATTGGGATGGGTGGGAGGGTACTGTATTGGGATGGGTGGGAGGGTACTGTATTGGGATGGGTGGGAGGGTACTGTATTGGGATGGGTGGGAGGGTACTGTATTGGGATGGGTGGGAGGGTACTGTATTGGGATGGGTGGGAGGGTACTGTATTGGGATGGGTGGGAGGGTACTGTATTGGGATGGGTGGGAGGGTACTGTATTGGGATGGGTGGGAGGGTACTGTATTGGGATGGGTGGGAGGGTACTGTATTGGGATGGGTGGGAGGGTACTGTATTGGGATGGGTGGGAGGGTACTGTATTGGGATGGGTGGGAGGGTACTGTATTGGGATGGGAGGGTACTGTATTGGGATGGGAGGGTACTGTATCGGGATGGGAGGGTGCTGTATCGGGATGGGAGGGTACTGCATCGGGATGGGAGGGTACTGCATCGGGATGGGAGGGTACTGCATCGGGATGGGAGGGTACTGCATCGGGATGGGAGGGTACTGCATCGGGATGGGAGGGTACTGCATCGGGATGGGAGGGTACTGCATCGGGATGGGAGGGTACTGCATCGGGATGGGAGGGTACTGCATCGGGATGGGAGGGTACTGCATCGGGATGGGAGGGTACTGCATCGGGATGGGAGGGTACTGCATCGGGATGGGAGGGTGCTGCATCGGGATGGGAGGGTACTGCATCGGGATGGGAGGGTGCTGCATCGGGATGGGAGGGTACTGTATCGGGATGGGAGGGTACTGTATCGGGATGGGAGGGTACTGTATCGGGATGGGAGGGTACTGTATCGGGATGGGAGGGTACTGTATCGGGATGGGAGGGTACTGTATCGGGATGGGAGGGTACTGTATCGGGATGGGAGGGTACTGTATTGGGATGGGAGGGTACTGTATTGGGATGGGAGGGTACTGTATGACGAGGGAGAGAGAGAAGCAGTGAACCTACAAAAGCATGGCAGGGGCTGAAGGAGGTGTTTCGGAGCATGGTCATACACTGGGAACAGTCGCTGGTGGAACAGTTGACTTCTCTGCGCCGGCTGTGGCTGATGTAACTAGTGGTGTTGGGGACCTGCCAGCTGTCGATGAACACCGCTGGGTCCTCGCTCTCCCCGACTGTCGTCCCATTGGACAGCATCAGGTCGTTGGCCGGGTTACCATCACAGCAGCCTGGGGGGGGGGGGGGGGGGGGGATAGGGAGAGAAACAAGGAGAGGGAGAGAGACAGAGAGACAGAGAGACAGAGAGAGATGCAGTAAGAGAGGGGGGGAGGGAGAGAGACAGAGAGAGACAGAGATAGAGATGCAGTAAGAGAGGGAGAGGTGATCGGTTGAGGGGAACAGAGGGGGAGAGGCGAGAGAGAAAGAGTGAGAGCATGCGTCGGGGAGCAAGGCCATGGCCAGAATGCCAGAAGGGAGGGATAGTGAGCGGGGAGCCAGAAGATGAAACAGCGTTATTATTTCAGGAATGGCACATTCACCTTGGAAACATGCACAACATCTCAGGGCCCCTACTCAGTCTATGGGCCCCTACTCAGTCTATGGGCCCTACTCAAATCTATGGGCCCTACTCAAATCTATGGGCCCTACTCAAGTCTATGGGCCCTACTCAAGTCTATGGGCCCTACTCAAGTCTATGGGCCCTACTCAAGTCTACGGGCCCTACTCAAGTCTACGGGCCCTACTCAAGTCTACGGGCCCTACTCAAGTCTACGGGCCCTACTCAAGTCTACGGGCCCTACTCAAGTCTACGGGCCCTACTCAAGTCTACGGGCCCTACTCAAGTCTACGGGCCCTACTCAAGTCTACGGGCCCTACTCAAGTCTACGGGCCCTACTCAATCTACGGCTCCTACTCAATCTACGGCTCCTACTCAATCTACGGCTCCTACTCAATCTACGGCTCCTACTCAATCTATGGCTCCTACTCAATCTATGGCTCCTACTCAATCTATGGCTCCTACTCAATCTATGGCTCCTACTCAATCTATGGCTCCTACTCAATCTATGGCTCCTACTCAATCTATGGCTCCTACTCAATCTATGGCTCCTACTCAATCTATGGCTCCTACTCAATCTATGGCTCCTACTCAATCTATGGCTCCTACTCAATCTATGGCTCCTACTCAATCTATGGCTCCTACTCAATCTATGGCTCCTACTCAATCTATGGCTCCTACTCAATCTATGGCTCCTACTCAACCTGAATGGCTATAGCAGGTGAAGTCCTATGGTACAGTGTCCTATGGTACAGTGTCCTGGCAAACCCCGTGCCAGTGTCCTGGCAAACCCCGTGCCAGTGTCCTGGCAAACCCCGTGCCAGTGTCCTGGCAAACCCCGTGCCAGTGTCCTGGCAAACCCCGTGCCAGTGTCCTGGTAAACCCCGTGCCAGTGTCCTGGTAAACCACGTGCCAGTGTCCTGGTAAACCACATGCCAGTGTCCTGGTAAACAACAAACCAGTGTCCTGGTAAACCCTATACCAACATCCTCATAAGTTCTAACTACACAACATACCACAGAGGCCCATGGTGGGCAGTTTGCTGTTGTAGCTCTCTGTCTCGATGACCAACATGCCCGTGCTGTGGAACCACTGCAGCTTCAGGCCCGCTGGTGTCCGGATCAGATACATGTTGCCGGTGTCCAGGATCTCAAAGCCAAACTTCTTGAACCTCGGCTTGGCGTACCTCGAGTTCACATACAGCTGACAGACAGAAAAGATATGTCAAAATCCTATATGTTGAGGGGTACTGTATTTCCTAATATAGACAGGCCTACAAATACTACTGTAGTGTGTATGGCAAGTTAATTAACATCTCATCACTTTTTAGGTCTAGGATGAACTCTTTCTACTTTACATTGACTTTGATTCTGTTCGTAGTCAAATTGGTGAATAAAGGGCTAGTTAGACCGAGAGAGATAGGAAGAGATTAAGAAGAGATGAAGAAGAGATGAAGAAGAGATTAATAAGAGATGATGAAGAGATTAATAAGAGATAAGAAGAGATGATGAAGAGATAGGAAGAGATTAATAAGAGATGATGAAGAGATGAAGAAGAGATAGGAAGAGATTAATAAGAGATAAGAAGAGATGAAGAAGAAGAGATGATGAAGAGATGATGAAGAGATTAATAAGAGATAAGAAGAGATGATGAAGAGATTAATAAGAGATAAGAAGAGATGATGAAGAAGAGATGATGAAGAGATGATGAAGAGATTAATAAGAGATAAGAAGAGATGATGAAGAGATGAAGAAGAGATGATGAAGAGATGAAGAAGAGATAGGAAGAGATTAATAAGAGATAAGAAGAGATGATGAAGAGATGAAGAAGAGATGATGAAGAAGAGATGAGGAAGAGATGAAGAAGAGATAGGAAGAGATTAAGAATAGATAGGAAGAGATTAATAAGAGATAAGAAGAGATGATGAAGAAGAGATGATGAAGAGATGATGAAGAGATTAATAAGAGATAAGAAGAGATGATGAAGAGATTAATAAGAGATAAGAAGAGATGATGAAGAAGAGATGATGAAGAGATGATGAAGAGATTAATAAGAGATAAGAAGAGATGATGAAGAGATGAAGAAGAGATGAGGAAGAGATGAAGAAGAGATAGGAAGAGATTAAGAATAGATAAGAGATAAGGAGAGATAGGAAGAGATAAGAAGAGATGAAGAAGAGATGAAGGAACAGACTGACCCTCCTCTGCAGTCTGTTGATGACCAGGTGGTTGGACTTGTGGGTAATGTTCAAAACCACTAGACACAGGTTGGTGAAATTCCACAGCAGCTTTGGATGGAAACAGAAGAACAAATATTCCAGATTACTTTTTTATTTTATTTACAAAGGCTAAGAATCTCTAATAAAAGGGATTAAAGTCATATACAACTACTCGACATGTGAATGAATAATGATCATTTCCTGAGAATTTTACATTATATAGGGGTGTAAGACAAGGATGTCCTTTATCACCATATTTATTGCTTATCGCCACTAAAATACTTTCTGCAAAGGTACTGTAGCTACAGTATAGGGCCTCACTATGTCTGAGGCGGCCATTTTGGGGACACCGGCGTTACAGTTACCTACTGTAAAGTCTATAGATTCATGGCCTCACTTTCTCTGAGGTGGCCATTTTGGGGACACCGGCGTTACAGTTACCCAATGTACCCTCATCCTCACCGTGTCTGAGTCAGCGGGGCATTCCTGGACCACGATGCTGACAGTCTCGCTGGGCAGCTGGGTCACAATGTAGGAGGTAGCCTTGTAGATGGCCACGCTGTTACCATCAAACGTGATCACGTTCAGGTCGGGGAACACTGAGCAGCGACCTGGAGGAGACAGGACAACACCAGCAAGAAACAGGACATTATGACTGAGAAACGCCTGACAGGGAGGCTGTGTGTGTGTGTGCGTGTGCGTGTGCGTGTGCGCGTGTCAGTGGAGGCTGGTGGGTGGAGCTATAGGAGGACGGGCTCATTTTAATGGTTGGAGTGAAATAAATGGAAAGTTATCAAACACATCATTCATATGGAAACAACAACATGTTTGACTCCCTTCCTTTTTATTCCATTCCAGTCGTTACAATGAGCCCATCCTCCTACAGCTCCTCCCACCAGCCTCCGCTGGAGTGCGTGTCTACTACTGTGAATGTGTGTCGGCTAGCAGTTGTCCTCACATGGGCAGTCCCACTGCGGGCAGCACTTGTCCCCGTTGACCAGGATGGCGAAGCCGAGCAGGCCGCAGTTAGGAGGGGTGGAGTTATACAGACAGTTCTGGGACATGTTGAATCGGACCAGCTGGCCGCTCACACAGAGGAACTTGGTACACTCATCTATGATCTCTGAATAGGGAGGCTGAGACAGGGAAGAACAACAGTTACAACCTGAACAGATTGAACAACGTGTGTTATACAGTGTACTGAATGAAAACAAGGATTAGATGAAGACATTGATGAGAGTTGAAACCATGTACGAACAAGTAGCTAGAAGACTGCAGAGCGCTAGTAAATACCGTAATAGGCTGAGATGACTGAGAGGCCTGGACTTTTCAGATAGTTACAATTATATATATAATTGTAACTATGTATTGATTTAACCTTTATTTAACTAGGTCAAGTGTAGAAGAGAGGAAAGGAGAGAGGACTTGGTCTACTCACAGTACACATCCTAGTTGAGGACACTGCCATGGATGTAGTAACCTCTGCCGTAGGTCCAACACGTTCTGTCGTGGTATATGGTGATAGTACCGATGGTGACGTGGTTGTCTCTGATGTGGTGTACGGCGACACAGGTGATGGTGATGGAGTCTTTGGTGTAGTGGTGTCTACTCCGTCCACCCTCTCTGGCTCTGTAGCGGAGGATGGGGTGGCCGTGGGGGGCAAGGGGACTGAGAGATCTGCTGTCACATCTAGTGTGACCCCTGGAGTGGCTGCGACCTCTGTAGAGGTCAGCAGGTCAGGCGAAGGAGTCATTCTGGTTGTGCTCTCTGTGAATGCTGGAGTAACCCCTGTCTCTCTAGTGGTGGATGGTACTATTCCTTCTGGTGTAGTAGTGATGGATGGTACTATTCCTTCTGGTGTAGTAGTGATGGATGTGGATGGTTCTGCGGTCGCTCCTGTGGGTCCTGTGGGGACGGCGGTAGATTCTGTGACCGTGGTCAGGCTAGGAACAGAAGTGGATGTGGTCGTGCCGGTGCCGGTCGGAGCGGCGGAGCTGCTAACGTCTGCTGCATATTCTGTGGTTCTGGTTCTGGTGACTGGTTTGGTCGCGGGACGAGCGGTCGTGGTTGGAACAACCTCTGAGATGGTAGCTGTGCCGAGGCTAGGAGGAGCGACCGTAGGAGGACCAGGTCTGGTCGTCGCTGTCGGAACCACTGGTAGTCCCAGAGTCCTTGTATCTACAGTTGCCCTAACAGTGCTCGGTCTGGCGGTGGACCTCACCGTTGTGGCACTTCTGGACGTCGTCATGGGAACCTTGCCTGTTGTCGTCCTGCGTGTTGTTGTCATTGGTCTGCGGGTGGTCTTGGAGACCACTTTAGAAGTAGAAACCACTCTGGTAGTGACTCTCTCTGGGTGGCTAGTGGGTCTGGGAACTGACGTGGTGGAGGACGAGGAGCTGGTTGTGGTTACTGGACCAGACCAGGAAGAAGTTGGTTCTTGTGTAGTTGTTGTGGAAGTAGTAGACAATACTTCCACCCTTCCTGTATCGGGAGGAACGCTAGTGGTCTCTGTTAGCGGTCTGATAGTCACTGGTCTGATGGCAGTGGTCACTGGGACACCAGGTACAGGTGTGATGGTGGTCACTGGGACACCAGGTACAGGTGTGATGGTGGTAGTATGGACACCAGGTAAAGGTGGAACAGTGGTCACTGGGACACCAGGTACAGGTGTGACAGTGGTCACTGGGACACCAGGTACAGGTGTGACAGTGGTCACTGGGACACCAGGTACAGGTGTGATGGTGGTCGTATGGACACCAGGTAAAGGTGGAACAGTGGTCACTGGGACACCAGGTACAGGTGTGACAGTGGTCACTGGGACACCAGGTACAGGTGTGATGGTGGTCGTATGGACACCAGGTACAGGTGTGATGGTGGTCGTATGGACACCAGGTAAAGGTGGAACAGTGGTCACTGGGACACCAGGTGCAGGTGTGATGGTGGTCGTATGGACACCAGGTAAAGGTGGGACAGTGGTCACTGGGACACCAGGTACAGGTGTGATGGTGGTTGTATGGACACCAGGTAAAGGTGGGACAGTTGTCATGGGGACCGTTGTGGTGAGAGATAATGCTGGTTCCCCAGGTACACCAGGCACGGCCGGGGATTCGGGTGTCGCAGGAGGTCTCTCCGTCCTGGAGGTTGAAAATGCGCCGGTTGAAGTCTCGGGCGGAGCTGTGGTGGTTTTGGCAGTGGTCGTCATGGTAACTGAGGTTGTGGTGGTGACGCCTGGCACTGTAGCAACGTGGTGAAGAGCATCAGTGGTGTTAGTGGAGATGACTTGGTGTGGAGAGACCTCTACTTCTGTACTGACCTCAGGTGTGGTCACACTCTCTGTGCTAGAGATAGGGCTAGAAGGAGAGGAGGAGGTTTCGCTGTGGGGGGGCCTCCAAGGTTCCGTGGTCTTCAGTGTGGTGGGAGGCTGGGTCGTTACGGTCCCTACAGTCACTGGTGGACCTGGCACGGTCGTGGTGGTCTCTGTGTGTGACACCGGTGATACAGGCGATGTGGTTGTGGTTGGGACCACTGCTTCTGTTGTGGTCGAGATGGAAGGAGAGGTGAAGGTGGTCTGGGTGGACTCTGTGGTCGTTACCAGAAGGTCTGGAGGTTTGGTGGTCGTCCTGGAGATTTCCGTTGGTATGGGTTGAGTTGTTGTGGTCCGTACGGTCGGGGGACCGGTAGTAGTGGTCAGTCCCCAGTCCACAGCTTCGGAAGGGTATGCGGTTGTGGTCGTGTGTTCTGTGGTTCTCTCTGTGGTCGGAACAGCGCCAGACCAGGAGGTCCTTTCAGTGTAGGCCGTAGCTGTTGTTGTCAGGTGAGATGTCGTTGTTACCGTGTCTACGACAATCACAGGTGTGACTACAGCCGGTGTCATGGTTACATGGGTCTTTGCCAAGGGTTCCGTTGTTGCCGTTGAGACCGGTGCTCTCGCCGGTTGTTCTGAGGTAAGACCGGTTGATATTGTTGTTGTCGTTGGCAGCATGGGAACAGCGGTGGTAGTTGGTAGATCAGGAACTGGAGTTGTGGACGTCCTCAGCTCTGTAGGGGAGGCGTGAACGGTCTTCTCTGTGGTTGCCGTGAAAACAAGTGGTGGTGTTGTCTCCGGGCGTGCGGGCGGCGTAGTTCTGAGAGTAGTGAAAGGGGTTTCTGGTGAGGCTGATACTGGGCTGTGTTTTGAAGTGGGTTCTGGTGGTGTTGTTGTTACGGTGTGAACGGTGGAGGTCGGTGAGAGAGAGGGTACTGTGGTATCGGCTGTAGTCGATACACCAGGAGGGAGGACTTTGGTTGTTGTTGGCTCGGTTGTCTCCACAGCAACAGGCTTTGTGCTTGTCTCTGTGGGTGCACCAAGGGTGGTTATAGAAGCTGTAGTCATGGCTGTAGACCTGGTTGTAGTCCTAGTTGTAGTCCAAGCTGTGTCCCTGGGTGTCTCTGAGACTGTGGTTGGCTGTGGACTAGAGGTGGTTGAGACTGGAGTCACTGTGTCTCCTGGACGTGTGGTGGCCTTAGTGGTCACACTGGTGGGGGTGACTGGTACTGCAGGCAGGGTGCTGGTCTGAGTAGGCCCCATGGTGGAGCTTATCCAGGGGCCCATGGTAGTGGATGGAGGGGGGCTGGTGAATGTGGTGTCTGTAGGCCCTGGGCGTAGAGAGGGCCTGGTGGTTGAGGACGTGAGCCAGAACAGAGCTGTGATAGAGAAGGGCACCTGGCTGGTCCTCTCTGTGCTGGGGCCTAGGGGGCTAGGTGTGGAGCTGGGGGCCCTGGTCGTCCTCTCTGTACTGCCTTCTGTAGTGGAGGGTAAGGATGGAGATGTCTTCACTGTAGATACAACCTCCACCACCTCAGGTCTGACTGTGGTGGCCCAGGATGGAGGGGAGGGTGTTGCTGCTGCACTGGTTCCCTCTGGAGTCGGACCGGCCGAAGAGGTGCTGAGCAGAACCACCTTATCAGTCACTGTGGTCGGTACTTTAGCAGAGGTGGTCAGAGCATCCAAAGCAGAAGTTGAGACAATAGGAATGGTGGTGGTGGCTGCAGTGGTGGGGACTGTGTCTGAAGGGGTGGTGGTGTAGGGAGGCTGGATGGAGGTGGTGGTGAGGGGCCCAGGGAGACCCGGGGTGGAGCGTGCGGTGGAGAGGCCTGGGCTAGCCGGCCTGCTGGTAGTGGTGGTGGTGAGGGGCCCAGGGGGACCCGGGGTGGAGCGTGCGGTGGAGAGGCCTGGGCTAGCCGGCCTGCTGGTAGTGGTGGTGGTGAGGGGCCCAGGGAGACCCGGGGTGGAGCGTGTCGTGGAGAGGCCTGGGCTAGCCGGCCTGCTGGTAGTGGTGGTGGTGGAGGCTGAAGGAGTGACAGCTGCAGGTGTTGACTCAACACTGCTGACAGTAGTAATGGGCTGCACAGCAACTGGTGGCTTAATGCCTGGAGCACAAACAATAAATCAACTGTTAGATAAGCACTGCTGCTGGCCTAGGGGAGAGAGAGAGAGACAGAGAGAGACAGAGACAGAGAGAAAGAACAAGAGAGTAAAAGAGAGAGAGAAACAGAGAGAGAGAGAACGAGAGAGAGAGACAGAGTAGAAGTAGTAGTGATCCATTCCTCCCCTGTGGCCAAACTTCAACCACACAGCACATGGCTCATGTTGATGGTAGATTAGAGTGTTGATCTTGATTAAACAGATGTTAGCTGTGAATATCTCAGCGTCTCAGAAATCTGATACCACACTGTATTTATCTTGTTACTGTGTGTATCCAGAGATCTTGAGGTAAGCCCAATAACACGTGCAAGGGGTATGTTTCATGTGACCTTTACATGTTGACTCATTTTAAAAACAAGGATATACTCTCAACCTAAGTATATTTGTATCTGTCCCGCATCACTGTACAAATCCAACTTTAAATAAATAGTCCTCAGTTACTGGATATTCCATTTGACTTCTGATAATATAGTCAGTTTGAGTTTCCACTAGTATGAGAAGTGGAGAGGAGAGGAGAGGAGAAAATGTCCTGATACTCACAGTCTTCAACATGGACACATCTCTGAGTGACCTCATCCAGCACCATGTGACCATGACACAGAGGCAGACATCCCTCCACTCTACAGAGAAACACACAGCTCTGAAAACTACTGCCGACTACTCTCTATACAGTAACATTTCATTTACAGTGTATAGAAACAAGGGTTCTTTGGCCCCGTAGGAGAACCCCATAGGAGAACCCCATAGGATGGCACAATAACCCTTTAAGGTTCTAGAACCACCTTTTTTTCTAAGAGTGTAGAAAACCAGCCAGCCAGTCAGTAGAGTAGTTGTGTCCTACAATTAAAATGTTACAAAAGAGTAACACTATTCTGAGCCATGTATTAACATCTGTCTGAAATATCAGATTACTGCAAAACATGTTGATCTAATATCTCAGTGTTTTTTGTACTGTATCTGACTGGCTGATTGGCTGACTGACTGACTGGCTGATTGACTGACTGACTGGCTGGCTGTCTGACTGACTGACTGGCTGGCTGTCTGACTGTCTGACTGACTGGTTGTCTGACTGACTGACTGACTGGTTGTCTGACTGACTGACTGGTTGTCTGACTGACTGACTGGTTGTCTGACTGACTGGTTGTCTGACTGACTGGTTGTCTGACTGACTGACTGGTTGTCTGACTGACTGACTGGTTGTCTGACTGACTGACTGGTTGTCTGACTGACTGGCTGGTTGTCTGACTGACTGGCTGGTTGTCTGACTGACTGGCTGGTTGTCTGACTGACTGGCTGGTTGTCTGACTGACTGACTGGTTGTCTGACTGACTGACTGGTTGTCTGACTGACTGACTGGTTGTCTGACTGACTGGTTGTCTGACTGACTGACTGGTTGTCTGACTGACTGACTGGTTGTCTGACTGACTGACTGGTTGTCTGACTGACTGACTGACTGGTTGTCTGACTGACTGACTGACTGGTTGTCTGACTGACTGACTGACTGGTTGTCTGACTGACTGACTGACTGGTTGTCTGACTGACTGACTGACTGGTTGTCTGACTGACTGACTGACTGGTTGTCTGACTGACTGACTGACTGGTTGTCTGACTGACTGACTGACTGGTTGTCTGACTGACTGACTGACTGGTTGTCTGACTGACTGACTGACTGGTTGTCTGACTGACTGACTGACTGACTGGTTGTCTGACTGACTGACTGACTGACTGGTTGTCTGACTGACTGACTGACTGGTTGTCTGACTGACTGACTGACTGACTGGTTGTCTGACTGACTGACTGGTTGTCTGTCTGACTGACTGACTGGTTGTCTGTCTGACTGACTGACTGGTTGTCTGACTGACTGACTGACTGGTTGTCTGACTGACTGACTGGTTGTCTGACTGACTGGTTGTCTGACTGACTGACTGGTTGTCTGACTGACTGGTTGTCTGACTGACTGACTGGTTGTCTGACTGACTGACTGGTTGTCTGACTGACTGACTGGTTGTCTGACTGACTGACTGGTTGTCTGACTGACTGACTGGTTGTCTGACTGACTGACTGGTTGTCTGACTGACTGACTGGTTGTCTGACTGACTGACTGGTTGTCTGACTGACTGACTGGTTGTCTGACTGACTGACTGGTTGTCTGACTGGTTGTCTGACTGACTGGTTGTCTGACTGACTGGTTGTCTGACTGACTGACTGGTTGTCTGACTGACTGGCTGGTTGTCTGACTGACTGGCTGGTTGTCTGACTGACTGGCTGGTTGTCTGACTGACTGGCTGGTTGTCTGACTGACTGGCTGGTTGTCTGACTGACTGACTGGTTGTCTGACTGACTGACTGGTTGTCTGACTGACTGACTGGTTGTCTGACTGACTGACTGGTTGTCTGACTGACTGACTGGTTGTCTGACTGACTGACTGGTTGTCTGACTGACTGACTGGTTGTCTGACTGACTGACTGGTTGTCTGACTGACTGACTGGTTGTCTGACTGACTGACTGACTGGTTGTCTGACTGACTGACTGACTGGTTGTCTGACTGACTGACTGGTTGTCTGACTGACTGACTGACTGGTTGTCTGACTGACTGACTGACTGGTTGTCTGACTGACTGACTGACTGGTTGTCTGACTGACTGACTGACTGGTTGTCTGACTGACTGACTGACTGGTTGTCTGACTGACTGACTGACTGACTGGTTGTCTGACTGACTGACTGACTGGTTGTCTGACTGACTGACTGACTGGTTGTCTGACTGACTGACTGACTGGTTGTCTGACTGACTGACTGACTGACTGGTTGTCTGACTGACTGACTGACTGGTTGTCTGACTGACTGACTGACTGACTGGTTGTCTGACTGACTGACTGGTTGTCTGTCTGACTGACTGACTGGTTGTCTGTCTGACTGACTGACTGGTTGTCTGACTGACTGACTGACTGGTTGTCTGACTGACTGACTGGTTGTCTGACTGACTGGTTGTCTGACTGACTGACTGACTGGTTGTCTGACTGACTGGTTGTCTGACTGACTGACTGGTTGTCTGACTGACTGACTGGTTGTCTGACTGACTGACTGGTTGTCTGACTGACTGACTGGTTGTCTGACTGACTGACTGGTTGTCTGACTGACTGACTGGTTGTCTGACTGACTGACTGGTTGTCTGACTGACTGACTGGTTGGCTGACTGACTGGTTGTCTGACTGACTGACTGGTTGGCTGACTGACTGGCTGGCTGACTGGCTGGCTGGCTGGCTGGCTGGTTGGCTGACTGGCTGGCTGGCTGGTTGGCTGACTGGCTGGTTGGCTGACTGGCTGGCTGGCTGGTTGTCTGACTGGCTGGCTGGTTGTCTGACTGACTGGCTGGCTGGTTGACTGACTGGCTGGCTGGTTGACTGACTGGCTGGCTGGTTGACTGACTGACTGGCTGGTTGACTGACTGACTGACTGGCTGGCTGGTTGTCTGACTGACTGGCTGGCTGTCTGACTGACTGACTGGCTGGCTGGTTGTCTGACTGGCTGGCTGGTTGTCTGACTGACTGGCTGGCTGGTTGTCTGACTGGCTGGCTGGCTGGTTGTCTGACTGGCTGGCTGGCTGGTTGTCTGACTGGCTGGCTGGCTGGTTGTCTGACTGGCTGGCTGGCTGGTTGTCTGACTGGCTGGCTGGCTGGTTGTCTGACTGGCTGGCTGGCTGGTTGTCTGACTGGCTGGCTGGCTGGTTGTCTGACTGGCTGGCTGTCTGACTGGCTGGCTGTCTGACTGGCTGGCTGGCTGTCTGACTGGCTGGCTGTCTGACTGGCTGGCTGGCTGTCTGACTGGCTGGCTGGTTGTCTGACTGGCTGGCTGGCTGGTTGTCTGACTGGCTGGCTGGCTGGTTGTCTGACTGGCTGGCTGGCTGGTTGTCTGACTGGCTGGCTGGTTGTCTGACTGGCTGGCTGGCTGGTTGTCTGACTGGCTGGCTGGCTGGTTGTCTGACTGGCTGGCTGGCTGGTTGTCTGACTGGCTGGCTGGCTGTCTGACTGGCTGGCTGGCTGGTTGTCTGACTGGCTGGCTGGCTGGTTGTCTGACTGGCTGGCTGGCTGGCTGACTGGCTGGCTGGTTGTCTGACTGGCTGGCTGGTTGTCTGACTGGCTGGCTGGTTGTCTGACTGGCTGGCTGGTTGTCTGACTGGCTGGTTGTCTGACTGGCTGGCTGGTTGGCTGGCTGGTTGGCTGGCTGGCTGACTGGCTGGCTGGTTGGCTGACTGGCTGGCTGGCTGGTTGTCTGACTGGCTGGCTGGCTGGTTGTCTGACTGGCTGGCTGGCTGGTTGTCTGACTGGCTGGCTGGCTGGTTGTCTGACTGGCTGGCTGGCTGGTTGTCTGACTGGCTGGCTGGCTGGTTGTCTGACTGGCTGGCTGGCTGGTTGTCTGACTGGCTGGCTGGCTGGTTGTCTGACTGGCTGGCTGTCTGACTGGCTGGCTGTCTGACTGGCTGGCTGGCTGTCTGACTGGCTGGCTGGCTGTCTGACTGGCTGGCTGGCTGTCTGACTGGCTGGCTGGTTGTCTGACTGGCTGGCTGGCTGGTTGTCTGACTGGCTGGCTGGCTGGTTGTCTGACTGGCTGGCTGGCTGGTTGTCTGACTGGCTGGCTGGTTGTCTGACTGGCTGGCTGGCTGGTTGTCTGACTGGCTGGCTGGCTGGTTGTCTGACTGGCTGGCTGGCTGGTTGTCTGACTGGCTGGCTGGCTGTCTGACTGGCTGGCTGGCTGGTTGTCTGACTGGCTGGCTGGCTGGTTGTCTGACTGGCTGGCTGGCTGGCTGACTGGCTGGCTGGTTGTCTGACTGGCTGGCTGGTTGTCTGACTGGCTGGCTGGTTGTCTGACTGGCTGGCTGGTTGTCTGACTGGCTGGTTGTCTGACTGGCTGGCTGGTTGGCTGGCTGGTTGGCTGGCTGGCTGACTGGCTGGCTGGTTGGCTGACTGGCTGGCTGGCTGGTTGGCTGACTGGCTGGCTGGCTGGCTGACTGGCTGGCTGACTGGCTGGCTGGTTGTCTGACTGACTGACTGGCTGGCTGGCTGACTGGCTGGCTGGCTGGCTGGTTGTCTGACTGGCTGGCTGGTTGTCTGACTGGCTGGCTGGTTGTCTGACTGGCTGGCTGGTTGTCTGACTGGCTGGCTGGTTGTCTGACTGGCTGACTGGTTGTCTGACTGGCTGACTGGTTGGTTGGCTGACTGGCTGGCTGGTTGGTTGGCTGACTGGCTGGCTGGTTGTCTGACTGGCTGGCTGGTTGGTTGGCTGACTGGCTGGCTGGTTGGTTGGCTGACTGGCTGGCTGGCTGGTTGGCTGACTGGTTGGCTGGCTGACTGGCTGGCTGGTTGGCTGACTGGCTGGCTGGTTGGCTGACTGGCTGGCTGGCTGGCTGACTGGCTGGCTGGCTGGCTGACTGGCTGGCTGATTACACAATAGAGCTGGAGGCTTCACATTCACATGGTGTTGAAGGTTTAGCCCCTGTCTGATGGTGTACGGTCACATCCCAAACAGTGCCCTGTTCCCTATATAGAGCACTACTTTTGACCAGGGCCTTATCCCCTATATAGTGCACTATATAGAGAATAGGGTGCCATTTAGGATGCATACGTAGTGTCACCTTGTGCTGCCTTACTTTGGAACGGTACCACATGCCTCCCCCGAGGGGTCACTGCAAGTCCTGAAGCAGGGGCTGACACACGACTCATACCTCCACTGGCACTTAGGACCCGTAGGGCTGTCTGGACCAGGGCCTGAGGGAAAATACACACTTTACAGAAAGTGTTGCACAGCAGAGTATGAAACATGGAAACACAAACTTGTGTTTGTGAATTTCAATCATATTGCAGAGTCTCCTAGTAAAGAGAGTGGATATGAAGTGAGTTGAGTTCTAGATCGACTATGGTCTGGACTCTGCCTAACCCCTCTGGACCTCTCCTGGTCGACTATGGTCTGGACTCTGCCTAACCTCTGGACCTCTCCTGGTCGACTATGGTCTGGACTCTGCCTAACCCCTCTGGACCTCTCCTGGTCGACTATGGTCTGGACTCTGCCTAACCTCTCTGGACCTCTCCTGGTCGACTATGGTCTGGACTCTGCCTAACCTCTCTGGACCTCTCCTGGTCGACTATGGTCTGGACTCTGCCTAACCTCTCTGGACCTCTCCTGGTCGACTATGGTCTGGACTCTGCCTAACCCCTCTGGACCTCTCCTGGTCGACTATGGTCTAGACTCTGCCTAACCTCTCTGGACCTCTCCTGGTCGACTATGGTCTGGACTCTGCCTAACCCTTCTGGACTTCTCCTGGTCGACTATGGTCTGGACTCTGCCTAACCTTTCTGGACTTCTCCTGGTCGACTATGGTCTGGACTCTGCCTAACCCCTCTGGACCTCCCCTGGTCGACTATGGTCTGGACTCTGCCTAACCTCTCTGGACCTCTCCTGGTCGACTATGGTCTGGACTCTGCCTAACCCCTCTGGACCTCTCCTGGTCGACTATGGTCTGGACTCTGCCTAACCTCTCTGGACCTCTCCTGGTCGACTATGGTCTGGACTCTGCCTAACCCCTCTGGACCTCTCCTGGTCGACTATGGTCTGGACTCTGCCTAACCCCTCTGGACCTCTCCTGGTCGACTATGGTCTGGACTGCCTAACCTCTCTGGACCTCTCCTGGTCGACTATGGTCTGGAATCTGCCTAACCTCTCTGGACCTCTCCTGGTCGACTATGGTCTGGACTCTGCCTAACCTCTGGACCTCTCCTGGTCGACTATGGTCTGGACTGCCTAACCTCTCTGGACCTCTCCTGGTCGACTATGGTCTGGACTCTGCCTAACCCTTCTGGACTTCTCCTGGTCGACTATGGTCTGGACTCTGCCTAACCTTTCTGGACTTCTCCTGGTCGACTATGGTCTGGACTCTGCCTAACCCCTCTGGACCTCCCCTGGTCGACTATGGTCTGGACTCTGCCTAACCTTTCTGGACTTCTCCTGGTCGACTATGGTCTGGACTCTGCCTAACCCCTCTGGACCTCCCCTGGTCGACTATGGTCTGGACTCTGCCTAACCTCTCTGGACCTCTCCTGGTCGACTATGGTCTGGACTCTGCCTAACCCCTCTGGACCTCTCCTGGTCGACTATGGTCTGGACTCTGCCTAACCTCTCTGGACCTCTCCTGGTCGACTATGGTCTGGACTCTGCCTAACCCCTCTGGACCTCTCCTGGTCGACTATGGTCTGGACTGCCTAACCTCTCTGGACCTCTCCTGGTCGACTATGGTCTGGAATCTGCCTAACCTCTCTGGACCTCTCCTGGTCGACTATGGTCTGGACTCTGCCTAACCTCTGGACCTCTCCTGGTCGACTATGGTCTGGACTGCCTAACCTCTCTGGACCTCTCCTGGTCGACTATGGTCTGGACTCTGCCTAACCTCTCTGGACCTCTCCTGGTCGACTATGGTCTGGACTCTGCCTAACCCCTCTGGACCTCTCCTGGTCGACTATGGTCTGGACTGCCTAACCCCTCTGGACCTCTCCTGGTCGACTATGGTCTGGAATCTGCCTAACCTCTCTGGACCTCTCCTGGTCGACTATGGTCTGGACTCTGCCTAACCTCTGGACCTCTCCTGGTCGACTATGGTCTGGACTGCCTAACCTCTCTGGACCTCTCCTGGTCGACTATGGTCTGGACTCTGCCTAACCTCTCTGGACCTCTCCTGGTCGACTATGGTCTGGAATCTGCCTAACCTCTCTGGACCTCTCCTGGTCGACTATGGTCTGGACTCTGCCTAACCTCTGGACCTCTCCTGGTCGACCATGGTCTGGACTCTGCCTAAACTCTCTGGACCTCTCCTGGTCGACTATGGTCTGGACTCTGCCTAACCTCTCTGGACCTCTCCTGGTCGACTATGGTCTGGACTCTGCCTAACCTCTCTGGACCTCTCCTGGTCGACTATGGTCTGGACTCTGCCTAACCTCTCTGGACCTCTCCTGGTCGACTATGGTCTGGACTCTGCCTAACCTCTCTGGACCTCTCCTGGTCGACTATGGTCTGAACTCTGCCTAACCCCTCTGGATCTCTCCTGGTCGACTATGGTCTGGACTCTGCCTAAACTCTCTGGACCTCTCCTGGTCGACTATGGTCTGGACTCTGCCTAACCTCTCTGGACCTCTCCTGGTCGACTATGGTCTGGACTCTGCCTAACCCCTCTGGACCTCTCCTGGTCGACTATGGTCTGGACTCTGCCTAACCCCTCTGGACCTCTCCTGGTCGACTATGGTCTGGGCTCAACTATGCTCCTAAAACAAATGGCTGACATTTTTAGCCCCAGTAATTACCCAGCCTGCATCAGGAGCAGCAAACTCAGCTGTGGATACAGAAAGAGAGCAGAACTTTCTAGACCTCACCAACTCTAACCATACATTTGGACCTGAACTATGATTCACAAATCACTTTACTAGATTATGAACATAAATACTCTCCAAGTGGTGAAGTTGTTTCTTGGTTGAAATAAAAACCACCCCTGCCTTGTGTCTGACCACCCCCTCTCTGTTCTCCCTTCCCCCCAGTCAAAGACTCCGACCCTGGGCATTAGCCAGGGCAAAGCTCCTTCTCTGGAAGTGGTATACTGGAAGGGGCAGGTCGGTTTCTGTTTTGGAACAGCCGTGGGCCTGGGGGCCCCTGGTCTGGAGGGGCCCCTGGTCTGGAGGGGCCCCTGGTCTGGAGGGGCCCCTGGTCTGGAGGGGCCCCTGGTCTGGAGGGGCCCCTGGTCTGGAGGGGCCCCTGGTCTGGAGGGGCCCCTGGTCTGGAGGGGCCCCTGGTCTGGAGGGGCCCTGATCTGGTGCTGACCTAGCACACCGCCCTTCCACCCATCCACATCTCAACATGTCTGTGATTAAAGGCACACATCAGCCACTCGCCACTCGCCACTGACAAAATCTGTCGTTCTGTTGCGAGGTGGGAGTGTGCCCGGGCGACAGCTGCAGAGGGCTTGCCATTACAGTGCTATGCAAAACATGGCTGCCCACACAAAGAGCCCATTAACGGGCTAAATGGGTGTTTTTACAAACCGAGTACGCACGCTGGTGGGGCCATGGTTAGGGGGTTGTGGGGGTTGGCGGGGTGGAGGGGCTGCAGCAGGAGGTTACACCAGGGGGTTAGTAGCCTAAACTACAAAGTGAAAATCTTTGTCTCTGGACCTCAGCTGTCAGCCATCTCTGATACATACAGTAAGTATTGGGTTGCATTGGGGGGGACGAGCATAACATGGCCAAAGCTCCAAGAGCTTGAGCAAAAGCTAGAAGACCACAGGTTTGCTAGCTTGACCTTTCATGTAATAAATGCCTGCATACTGTACATCCTATGGAAAGCATAGGAATACTAATAGGGCACATTTTAAAAGATGATTGTGACCGATCAAAAGGCCTTGATCCAAACCTCCTCAACGCAAACCTATAGCCACAGGCAAACTCCTACTAGAATACAACCACACCACCCTGACAGCTTAAACAGAGGAAGCCCCCATATCTGTTCAAGTGTAACACATTAAAAAATGGTCACAAGTGGCAGTTTTATTAAAAATATCATATCAAAATAGATGGTATAAATGGAATCACCTTTGAGAAGAAAAATCTTTAACTTTTCATTTACATAGCTCTTCTTTTCCCTTCCTATGTAACCTTCCCAGATCTCCTGCCCATCCCACGTACCTGTCAGTTTGAAGAGCGTGGCTTTGCGGAATCCGTCAGTGTGTTTGTACTTCACGAGGTGAACCCAGGACAGCATGTAGTGGAGGAAGAATCCCGGCCTGGCGAAAGCCTCCAGAGAATCATAACCCTGGATCCAGGTGTCACGGTGCAGCGTGAAGGTAGCCGCGTCCCAGAACGCTTCACTCTCCTCCCACTTGGTCAGCGTAAGATGGCCGCTGCTGTCCACCGCCAGGAAGTAGTTGGGCCGATCGGACGCCTCGAACGACACCAGGGAAGTGTCTAGAGGAAATGTTGATCACCAATTTAGGAACCTCAACATCAAGGGTCTTTTCCGGTTAAATTAAGGTTAAAAAAAACAATTTGAGCTCTGGAAAACTTCATTAGACCAGAGGACAGGAAGACTTCATTAGACCAGAGGATAGGGACTGGAAGACTACATTAGACCAGAGGACTGGAAAACTTCATTAGACCAGAGGATAGGGACTGGAAGACTTCATTAGACCAGAGGACTGGAAGACTTCATTAGACCAGAGGACAGGAAGACTTCATTAGACCAGAGGATAGAGACTGGAAGACTACATTAGACCAGAGGATAGAGACTGGAAGACTACATTAGACCAGAGGATAGAGACTGGAAGACTTCATTAGACCAGAGGACAGGAAGACTTCATTAGACCAGAGGACAGGAAGACTACATTAGACCAGAGGACAGGGACTGGAATACTTCATTAGACCAGAGGACAGGGACTGGAAGACTTCATTAGACCAGAGGATAGAGACTGGAAGACTTCATTAGACCAGAGGACTGGAAGACTTCATTAGACCAGAGGACTGGAAGACTTCATTAGACCAGAGGACTGGAAGACTTCATTAGACCAGAGGACTGGAAGACTTCATTAAACCAGAGGACAGGGACTGGAATACTTCATTAGACCAGAGGACAGGGACTGGAAGACTTCATTAGACCAGAGGACAGGGACTGGAAGACTACATTAGACCAGAGGACAGGGACTGGATAGGGACTGGAAGACTTCACTAGACCAGAGGACAGGGACTGGATAGGGACTGGAAGACTTCACTAGACCAGAGGACAGGGACTGGAAGACTTCACTAGACCAGAGGACAGGGACTGGAAGACTTCATTAGACCAGAGGACAGGGACTGGAAGACTTCATTAGACCAGAGGATAGGGACTGGAAGACTACATTAGACCACAGGACAGGGACTGGAACACTTAATTAGACCAGAGGACAGGGACTGGAAGACTACATTAGACCAGAGGACAGGGACTGGAAGACTACATTAGACCAGAGGACAGGGACTGGAAGACTACATTAGACCAGAGGACAGGGACTGGAAGACTACATTAGACCAGAGGACAGGGACTGGATAGGGACTGGAAGACTTCATTAGACCAGAGGACTGGAAAACTACATTAGACCAGAGGACTGGAAGACTACATTAGACCAGAGGACAGGGACTGGAAGACTTCATTAGACCAGAGGACAGGGACTGGAACACTTCATTAGACCAGAGGACAGGGACTGGAAGACTGTTTAATGAATGGACGTTGAAGTAGGAGGAGGGCTAGGAATGCAGAATGTTAGAAAGTGTTATGAATGGAGCAGGAAGTAAAAGGATGACGGACATGGAAATGGCCATTGCATTAGACTGATGTGATGAGGACTGGGAGTGACGTTGCTCTGTTTCCTCTGTGTTGCTCACCATGTGGACGTGCTCTGCTGAGCCCAGGGGTCATCATGAAGAGGGACAGGAAACCAGCCGCACTAGTGTCTCCTTTCTTAGGGAACACTGTCCCACTGGACCTGTTGGCTGCCAGCACCGTGTCTCTCTCCCTGTAGGTCACCAGCCTGTAGGGGCCTTTACCCAGAACTACAAGACAGAGGAGAGGAACACTGTCATGAGGAATCCTTCGCTGTATGGCTGACATCTACCATGGGCCCCAGAACTGTGCAGAGACTACGCCCCCATGTGGTTTAACAATGAACTGCCTTACACATTGATCATTATGAAATGTTTGTAGCAAATTCGAAGGACAATGCACAATAAACTTCCAAGGTTCAGTCATTGATTTCTTGGAGAGATTTGATGACAAATAGGAGGAGTTTGAGAGGATATGATGTACCTTTGTTGTAGTATTCACAATCGTAGGCTGAAAAGACAAACAGAAAGAGTCGTTAGTGGAATTAAATTATAAACTGTCAAAAAGTAGTTAGTTACATATGAAAACAGAGTGCCATTTCAGATGGTCCCACAAAGTCCCATGCCACCCATTGACTGGGCAGTGTGCCCGGTGCCTGCTCGTTGGCCACCCATTGACTGGGTAGTGTGCCCGGTGCCTGCTCGTTGGCCACCCATTGACTGGGTAGTGTGCCCGGTGCCTGCTCGTTGGCCCTCCATTGACTGGGTAGTGTGCCCGGTGCCTGCCCGTTGGCCACCCATTGACTGGGCAGTGTGCCCGGTGCCTGCTCGTTGGACACCCATTGACTGGGCAGTGTGCCCGGTGCCTGCTCGTTGGACACCCATTGACTGGGCAGTGTGCCCGGTGCCTGCTCGTTGGCCACCCATTGACTGGGCAGTGTGCCCGGTGCCTGCTCGTTGGACACCCATTGACTGGGCAGTGTGCCCGGTGCCTGCTCGTTGGCCACCCATTGACTGGGCAGTGTGCCCGGTGCCTGCTCGTTGGCCACCCATTGACTGGGCAGTGTGCCCGGTGCCTGCTCGTTGGCCACCCATTGACTGGGCAGTGTGCCCGGTGCCTGCTCGTTGGACACCCATTGACTGGGCAGTGTGCCCGGTGCCTGCTCGTTGGACACCCATTGACTGGGTAGTGTGCCCGGTGCCTGCTCGTTGGCCACCCATTGACTGGGTAGTGTGCCCGGTGCCTGCTCGTTGGCCACCCATTGACTGGGTAGTGTGCCCGGTGCCTGCTCGTTGGCCACCCATATACTGGGTAGTGTGCCCGGTGCCTGCTCGTTGCCCACCCATATACTGGGTAGTGTGCCCGGTGCCTGCTCGTTGGACACCCATTGACTGGGCAGTGTGCCCGGTGCCTGCTCGTTGGCCACCCATTGACTGGGCAGTGTGCCCGGTGCCTGCTCGTTGCCCACCCATATACTGGGTAGTGTGCCCGGTGCCTGCTCGTTGGACACCCATTGACTGTGCAGTGTGCCCGGTGCCTGCTCGTTGCCCACCCATTGACTGGGTAGTGTGCCCGGTGCCTGCTCGTTGGACACCCATTGACTGGGTAGTGTGCCCGGTGCCTGCTCGTTGGACACCCATATACTGGGTAGTGTGCCCGGTGCCTGCTCGTTGGACACCCATTGACTGGGTAGTGTGCCCGGTGCCTGCTCGTTGGACACCCATTGACTGGGTAGTGTGCCCGGTGCCTGCTCGTTGCCCACCCATATACTGGGTAGTGTGCCCGGTGCCTGCTCGTTGGACACCCATTGACTGGGTAGTGTGCCCGGTGCCTGCTCGTTGCCCACCCATATACTGGGTAGTGTGCCCGGTGCCTGCTCGTTCCCCATTCATATACTGGGTAGTGTGCCCGGTGCCTGCCCGTTGGCCACCCATTGACTGGGTAGTGTGCCCGGTGCCTGCTCGTTGGACACCCATTGACTGGGTAGTGTGCCCGGTGCCTGCTCGTTGGACACCCATTGACTGGGCAGTGTGCCCGGTGCCTGCTCGTTGGCCACCCATTGACTGGGCAGTGTGCCCGGTGCCTGCTCGTTGCCCACCCATATACTGGGTAGTGTGCCCGGTGCCTGCTCGTTGGACACCCATTGACTGTGCAGTGTGCCCGGTGCCTGCTCGTTGCCCACCCATTG
Organism: Salvelinus fontinalis; assembly: GCF_029448725.1. Taxonomy (NCBI): domain Eukaryota; kingdom Metazoa; phylum Chordata; class Actinopteri; order Salmoniformes; family Salmonidae; genus Salvelinus; species Salvelinus fontinalis. The sequence continues at coordinate 530,762 of NC_074699.1, forward strand.
ACTGGGTAGTGTGCCCGGTGCCTGCTCGTTGCCCACCCATTGACTGGGTAGTGTGCCCGGTGCCTGCTCGTTGGACACCCATTGACTGGGTAGTGTGCCCGGTGCCTGCTCGTTGGACACCCATTGACTGGGTAGTGTGCCCGGTGCCTGCTCGTTGGACACCCATTGACTGGGTAGTGTGCCCGGTGCCTGCTCGTTGCCCACCCATATACTGGGTAGTGTGCCCGGTGCCTGCTCGTTGGACACCCATTGACTGGGTAGTGTGCCCGGTGCCTGCTCGTTGGCCACCCATTGACTGGGTAGTGTGCCCGGTGCCTGCTCGTTGGCCACCCATTGACTGGGTAGTGTGCCCGGTGCCTGCTCGTTGGACACCCATTGACTGGGTAGTGTGCCCGGTGCCTGCTCGTTGGACACCCATTGACTGGGTAGTGTGCCCGGTGCCTGCTCGTTGCCCACCCATATACTGGGTAGTGTGCCCGGTGCCTGCTCGTTGGACACCCATTGACTGGGTAGTGTGCCCGGTGCCTGCTCGTTGCCCACCCATATACTGGGTAGTGTGCCCGGTGCCTGCTCGTTGCCCACCCATATACTGGGTAGTGTGCCCGGTGCCTGCCCGTTGGCCACCCATTGACTGGGTAGTGTGCCCGGTGCCTGCTCGTTGGACACCCATTGACTGGGTAGTGTGCCCGGTGCCTGCTCGTTGGCCACCCATTGACTGGGTAGTGTGCCCGGTGCCTGCTCGTTGGCCACCCATTGACTGGGCAGTGTGCCCGGTGCCTGCTCATTGGCCACCCATATACTGGGTAGTGTGCCCGGTGCCTGCTCGTTGGACACCCATTGACTGGGTAGTGTGCCCGGTGCCTGCTCGTTGGACACCCATTGACTGGGTAGTGTGCCCGGTGCCTGCTCGTTGGACACCCATTGACTGGGCAGTGTGCCCGGTGCCTGCTCGTTGGACACCCATTGACTAGGGTAGTGTGCCCGGTGCCTGCTCGTTGGCCACCCATTGACTGGGTAGTGTGCCCGGTGCCTGCTCGTTGGACACCCATTGACTGGGCAGTGTGCCCGGTGCCTGCTCGTTGGACACTTGTATTATTGACAGTATGTTTGTTTATTCCATGTGTAATTCTGTGTTGTTGTTTGTGTCGCACTGCTTTGCTTTATCTTGACCAGGTCGCAGTTGTAAATGAGAACTTGTTCTAAACTTGCCTACCTGGTTAAATAAAGGAGAAATAAAAAAATATATTTTTAAAAAACTCATAGCCGCAGACTTACGGCAGATCGACGGGGACCGCCAGTCCACGGTGACACCCTGGTGACAGCATCGGTGGGCGTAGGCTGCTACGCTGGTACAGAAACAGTCACAGTCCCCACCACGACTACAGCCGCACGTATCAGCCAGACAGTTCATATAGAACCATGTCACATCCACCTGGACAGGGGGAGACAGGAAGGAACCTTTCAGACCCTTAAGACTGTTGTCCACTAGCGTAGGGATATGGTCGTAACAGCCTGATACGACACACAGCCTGATACAGAGGGTAGGGGTTATGTAATGTGGAGAAGAGATAGGACAGCAGACCAGCTGACAGAGGGTAGGGGTTATGTAATGTGGAGAAGAGATAGGACAGCAGACAGAGGGTAGGGGTTATGTAATGTGGAGAAGAGACAGGACAGCAGACCAGCTGACAGAGGGTAGTGGTTATGTAGAGGGTAGGGGTTATGTAGAGGGTAGGGGTTATGTAGAGGGTAGGGGTTATGTAATGTGGAGAAGAGATAGGACAGTGGACCAGCTGACAGAGGGTAGGGGTTATGTAGAGGGTAGTGGTTATGTAGAGGGTAGGGGTTATGTAGAGGGTAGGGGTTATGTAATGTGGAGAAGAGATAGGACAGCAGACCAGCTGACAGAGGGTAGGGGTTATGTAATGTGGAGAAGAGACAGGACAGCAGACCAGCTGACAGAGGGTAGGGGTATGTAGAGGGTAGTGGTTATGTAATGTGGAGAAGAGATAGGACAGCAGACCAGCTGACAGAGGGTAGGGGTTATGTAATGTGGAGAAGAGACAGGACAGCATACCAGCTGACAGAGGGTAGGGGTTATGTAATGTGGAGAAGAGATAGGACAGCAGACCAGCTGACAGAGGGTAGGGGTTATGTAATGTGGAGAAGAGATAGGACAGCAGACCAGCTGACAGAGGGTAGGGGTTATGTAATGTGGAGAAGAGATAGGACAGCAGACCAGCTGACAGAGGGTAGGGGTTATGTAATGTGGAGAAGAGATAGGACAGTGGACCAGCTGGCAGAGGGTAGGGTTTATGTAATGTGGAGAAGAGATAGGACAGCAGACCAGCTGACAGAGGGTAGGGGTTATGTAATGTGGAGAAGAGATAGGACAGCAGACCAGCTGACAGAGGGTAGGGGTTATGTAATGTAAGGTGTATGTCAGGCTTGAGAGAAGCCCCAGTAATACTAACAGCCACAGTAACATCAAGCCACAGAAAGATCTGTGAGACAGCCTACAGTAACATCAAGCCACAGAGAGATCTGTGAGACAGCCTACAGTAACATCAAGCCACAGAGAGATCTGTGAGACAGCCTACAGTAACATCAAGCCACAGAGAGATCTGTGAGACAGCCTACAGTAACATCAACCCACAGAGAGATCTGTGAGACAGCCTACAGTAACATCAACCCACAGAGAGATCTGTGAGACAGCCTACAGTAACATCAACCCACAGAGAGATCTGTGAGACAGCCTACAGTAACATCAACCCACAGAGAGATCTGTGAGACAGCCTACAGTAACATCAACCCACAGAGAGATCTGTGAGACAGCCTACAGTAACATCAAGCCACAGAGAGATCTGTGAGACAGCCTACAGTAACATCAAGCCACAGAGAGATCTGTGAGACAGCCTACAGTAAGACAGTACGATCCTGATGTCTGTGCTTTACAGTGAGTCAAACAGCCTCTGGGAGCTGACTCAAATAACCAGAGCCCCCCCAGCACTCAACACAGACAGCTGAAACAGCAGAGGGAGAAACTGCATGGCACAGTATAGACACACACATGCTCTTCTATACCAACGCACGCACGCACACACACACACGTAAACATAAACAGATATCCACATATGTATGCATACCCACTCCCACGCAACACAGCCTTCTCCTCCATTGGCTGAGCTGCTGGCTGTCATTCTCCATACTCACCACCGGGTGGCAGACTAGGAAGACCTCGCTGAGCAGGACTCCACACAGCCTCTTGGAGAACGGCTCCCTCAGTGGGTTCAGACTGCAGGGGTGTCTGATGTCTGGGCTGTTAACACACTGGACACACACATATCTAACGTCAGAAGACTGACAATAGACACCTGTATCATGCATGAACACATGCACACACAGAGACTAATACACACAGAGACTAATACACACAGAGACTAATACACACAGAGACTAATACACACAGAGACTAATGGGCTTGGCGACCAGAGACTAATACACACAGAGACACAGAGACTAATACACACAGAGACTAATACACACAGAGACTAATACACACAGAGACTAATACACACAGAGACTAATACACACAGAGACTAATAGACACAGAGACTAATAGACACAGAGACTAATAGACACAGAGACTAATAGACACAGAGACTAATACACACAGAGACTAATACACACAGAGACTAATACACACAGAGACTAATACACACAGAGACTAATACACACAGAGACTAATACACACAGAGACTAATACACACAGAGACTAATACACACAGAGACTAATACACACAGAGACTAATACACACAGAGACTAATAGACACAGAGAATAATAGACACAGAGACTAATAGACACAGAGACTAATAGACACAGAGACTAATACACACAGAGACTAATACACACAGAGACTAATACACACAGAGACTAATACACACAGAGACTAATACACACAGAGACTAATACACACAGAGACTAATACACACAGAGACTAATACACACAGAGACTAATACACACAGAGACTAATACACACAGAGACTAATACACACAGAGACTAATAGACACAGAGACTAATACACACAGAGACTAATAGACACAGAGACTAATACACACAGAGACTAATAGACACAGAGACTAATACACACAGAGACTAATACACACAGAGACTAATAGACACAGAGACTAATAGACACAGAGACTAATAGACACACACTATCCACTGAGAATAGACAGCGGGGGTTTCGAAACTTGCCTCAGCTGCCGTCCAGCTGTTGCCAAACTCCTGAGGCGTGGCAGAGTCTATGTTCTCTGGTGTCCTCATCTCATTGACCGTCCTCAGATCAAAGTTCCCACACAGACCGCTCAGCTTGCCCTGGACACAGTATTCACATGAATATTACACCAATCACAGACCTCTCAGCTTGTCCTGGACATAGTATTCACATGAATACTGCACCAATCACAGACCTCTCAGCTTGCCCAGGACACAGTATTCACATTAATATTACACCAATCAGACCTCTCAGCTTGTCCTCAACACAGTATTCACATTAATATTGCACCAATCACAGACCTCTCAGCTTGTCCTGGACACAGTATTCACATTAATATTACACCAATCACAGACCTCTCAGCTTGTCCTCAACACAGTATTCACATTAATATTACACCAATCACAGACCTCTCAGCTTGTCCTGGACACAGTATTCACATTAATATTACACCAATCACAGACCTCTCAGCTTGTCCTGGACACAGTATTCACATTAATATTACACCAATCACAGACCTCTCAGCTTGTCCTCAACACAGTATTCACATTAATATTACACCAATCACAGCTCTGTAGAGTAATAAGGAAGGGCTTGGTGACCTGATGGTGCTAATCAAGGGCTTGGTGACCTGATGGTGCTAATCAAGGGCTTGGTGACCTGATGGTGCTAATCAAGGGCTTGGTGACCTGATGGTGCTAATCAAGGGCTTGGTGACCTGATGGTGCTAATCAAGGGCTTGGTGACCTGATGGTGCTAATCAAGGGCTTGGTGACCTGATGGTGCTAATCAAGGGCTTGGTGACCTGATGGTGCTAATCAAGGGCTTGGTGACCTGATGGTGCTAATCAAGGGCTTGGTGACCTGATGGTGCTAATCAAGGGCTTGGTGATTAGTTGATTTGTTCAATAAGCTGTGACAGATTGCAGGATCCAGAGGCCTGGGTTGAGAAAGACTGCTATTGGAGACAGAGGCTGCTTTGTAAAGACAGGGCCCAACCTGTCTGGGGTAGGGAAACACTAACAACCCTTGATGCCCAACCTGTCTGGGGTAGGGACTGTGAAACACTAACAACCCGTGGTGCCCAACCTGTCTGGAGTAGGGACTGTGAAACACTAACAACCCGTGGTGCCCAACCTGTCTGGAGTAGGGACTGTGAAACACTAACAACCCGTGGTGCCCAACCTGTCTGGAGTAGGGACTGTGAAACACTAACAACCCGTGGTGCCCAACCTGTCTGGAGTAGGGACTGTGAAACACTAACAACCCGTGGTGCCCAACCTGTCTGGAGTAGGGACTGTGAAACACTAACAACCCGTGGTGCCCAACCTGTCTGGAGTAGGGACTGTGAAACACTAACAACCCGTGGTGCCCAACCTGTCTGGAGTAGGGACTGTGAAACACTAACAACCCGTGGTGCCTAACCTGTCTGGGGTAGGGACTGTGAAACACTAACAACCCGTGGTGCCCAACCTGTCTGGAATAGGGACTGTGAAACACTAACAACCCGTGGTGCCTAACCTGTCTGGGGTAGGGACTGTGAAACACTAACAACCCGTGGTGCCCAACCTGTCTGGGGTAGGGACTGTGAAACACTAACAACCCGTGGTGCCTAACCTGTCTGGGGTAGGGACTGTGAAACACTAACAACCCTTGGTGCCTAACCTGTCTGGGGTAGGGACTGTGAAACACTAACAACCCGTGGTGCCTAACCTGTCTGGGGTAGGGACTGTGAAACACTAACAACCCTTGGTCCCTAACCTGTCTGGGGTAGGGACTGTGAAACACTAACAGCCCTTGGTGCCCAACCTGTCTGTGGTAGGGTCTGTGAAACACTAACAACCCTTGGTGCCCAACCTGTCTGGGGTAGGAACTGTGAAACACTAACAACCCTTGGTGCCTGACCTGTCTGGGGTAGGGACTGTGAAACACTAACAACCCTTGGTGCCTAACCTGTCTGGGGTAGGGACTGTGAAACACTAACAACCCGTGGTGCCTAACCTGTCTGGGGTAGGGTCACACTAACAACCCGTGGTGCCCAACCTGTCTGGAGTAGGGTCTGTGAAACACTAACAACCCGTGGTGCCTAACCTGTCTGGGGTAGGGAAACACTAACAACCCGTGGTGTCTAACCTGTCTGGGGTAGGGAAACACTAACAACCCGTGGTGCCTAACCTGTCTGGGGTAGGGACTGTGAAACACTAACAACCCGTGGTGCCTAACCTGTCTGGGGTAGGAACTGTGAAACACTAACAACCCTTGGGTAGGGACTGTGAAACACTAACAACCCTTGATGCCCAACCTGTCTGGGGTAGGGACTGTGAAACACTAACAACCCTTGGTGCCTGACCTGTCTGGGGTAGGGGATGTGAAACACTAACAACCCTTGATGCCCAACCTGTCTGGGGTAGGGACTGTGAAACACTAACAACCCTTGGTGCCTGACCTGTCTGGGGTAGGGACTGTGAAACACTAACAACCCTTGGTGCCTAACCTGTCTGGGGTAGGGACTGTGAAACACTAACAACCCTTGGTGCCTAACCTGTCTGGGGTAGAGTCTGTGAAACACTAACAACCCGTGGTGCCCAACCTGTCTGGGGTAGGGACTGTGAAACACTAACAACCCTTGATGCCCAACCTGTCTGGGGTAGGGACTGTGAAACACTAACAACCCTTGGTGCCTAACCTGTCTGGGGTAGGGACTGGAAAACACTAACAACCCGTGGTGCCTGACCTGTCTGGGGTAGGGTCTGTGAAACACTAACAACCCGTGGTGCCCAACCTGTCTGGGGTAGGGGCTGTGAAACACTAACAACCCTTGGTGCCTAACCTGTCTGGGGTAGGGACTGGGAAACACTAACAACCCTTGGTGCCTAACCTGTCTGGGGTAGAGTCTGTGAAACACTAACAACCCTTGGTGCCTGACCTGCCAGCGTGGTCCAGCCTGGATGTGGACCGTGGTCTTGCGATCCCAGAGCACGGTCAGGTCCTCCTCGGGAACGTGGACCACGGTGAAGAGCCCAGCGCTCCATATGAACACCTCCTGCCTCCAGTCGATCACACTGGACGGGTTCTACACAAGATGGAGGACAGGAAACAGGACAATATTGATTAACAGGATGAGATGAGCCAGGGGGGTCCGGGGGTAGTGGCCCCCTGTGTTTTTTTTTAACCTAATTTATTGGTTTGTTGTTCATTGAGGTGAGGATAGAGGACATGACAGAGGACAAGGGAGAGGACAGGGAAGAGGACAAGGCAGAGGACAGGGAGGAGGACAGGGAAGAGGACAAGACAGAGGACAGGGAAGAGGACAAGATGGAGGATAGGGAAAAGGACAAGCTGGAGGACAGGGAAAAGGACAGGGATCATGAATTAGGTAGTCTTAAATAAGTGAAATGTGTACCATAATTGGTAAGGTGTGACAAAAGTAATGTGATATTCATTGGGTCAGAGGGGTCAGGGGGTTAAGGGTAGTTCCTCTCTCTGTAATGTTTTCATCAAACATTTCTTAGTACACTACATTAACCCTATCGAAAGCAAGTAAACAAACAAGTAACGGGCCGCTAGTGGAAACTGGGCAGCATCCCAGCGGCATCCCAGCGGTGACTTGGTAGGACCACCAGCCGCAAGCTACCTGGTAAGGTTGAGGAGCAGGAGCATGCACTTACTGGTTTGCCACCGTCGTCGTCGAACGCAATGAAAGATCTACCAATGTTGATGAGTAGAGATTTCCTGCAGATGACGCCGCTGTCGTAACAGTCCACGTTCTCAGCCGTCACACTCATCATCAGATCAGCACTGCTCTGAAGGTCGGATGGGGAAAAACAACATGAAAATAGCAAGCTAACCCAGGAATGAACTATGCTACTGAAAACTATGAAATGTGTTAAGTATATTGCGTAATTAAACCCTAAGCCAGTCTATTCATCAATCCCTTCATCCATTCATGGATATCTCACTTTCACGGATTTCTTGCATTACATTTATTCATTCCATTTTATTATCAAATAATGAGGGAAAATACATGAACTTGAGTACTGGAAATGTGACTCTGGTACCTTTACTAGGTAGACTTTACACACTCCAACGTAGTCAACCAGCATACCTTTACTAGGTAGACTTTACACACTCCAACGTAGTCAAACAGCATACCTTTACTAGGTAGACTTTACACGCTCCAACGTAGTCAAACAGCATACCTTTACTAGGTAGACTTTACACACTCCAACGTAGTCAAACATTATACCTTTACTAGGTAGACTTTACATACTCCAACGTAGTCAACCAGCATACCTTTACTAGGTAGACTTTACACGCTCCAACGTAGTCAAACAGCATACCTTTACTAGGTAGACTTTACACACTCCAACGTAGTCAAACAGCATACCTTTACTAGGTAGACTTTACACACTCCAACGTAGTCAAACAGCATACCTTTACTAGGTAGACTTTACACACTCCAACGTAGTCAAACAGTATACCTTTACTAGGTAGACTTTACACACTCCAACGTAGTCAAACAGCATACCTTTACTAGGTAGACTTTACACACTCCAACGTAGTCAAAGAGCATACCTTTACTAGGTAGACTTTACACGCTCCAACGTAATCAAACAGCATACCTTTACTAGGTAGACTTTACACGCTCCAACGTAGTCAAACATCAGACCTTTACTAGGTAGACTTTACACACTCCAACGTAGTCAAACAGCATACCTTTACTAGGTAGACTTTACACACTCCAACGTAGTCAAACAGTATACCTTTACTAGGTAGACTTTACACACTCCAACGTAGTCAAACAGCATACCTTTACTAGGTAGACTTTACACACTCGAACGTAGTCAAACATTATACCTTTACTAGGTAGACTTTACACGCTCCAACGTAGTCAAACAGCATACCTTTACTAGGTAGACTTTACACACTCCAACGTAGTCAAAGAGCATACCTTTACTAGGTAGACTTTACACACTCCAACGTAGTCAAACATTATACCTTTACTAGGTAGACTTTACATACTCCAACGTAGTCAAACATTATACCTTTACTAGGTAGACTTTACACGCTCCAACGTAGTCAAACATTATACCTTTACTAGGTAGACTTTACACGCTCCAACGTAGTCAAACATTATACCTTTACTAGGTAGACTTTACACGCTCCAACGTAATCAAACAGCATACCTTTACTAGGTAGACTTTACACACTCCAACGTAGTCAAACAGCATACCTTTACTAGGTAGACTTTACACACTCCAACGTAGTCAAACAGCATACCTTTACTAGGTAGACTTTACACACTCCAACGTAGTCAAAGAGCATACCTTTACTAGGTAGACTTTACACGCTCCAACGTAGTCAAACAGCATACCTTTACTAGGTAGACTTTACACACTCCAACGTAGTCAAACAGCATACCTTTACTAGGTAGACTTTACACACTCCAACGTAGTCAAACAGCATACCTTTACTAGGTAGACTTTACACACTCCAACGTAGTCAAACAGTATACCTTTACTAGGTAGACTTTACACACTCCAACGTAGTCAAACAGCATACCTTTACTAGGTAGACTTTACACACTCCAACGTAGTCAAAGAGCATACCTTTACTAGGTAGACTTTACACGCTCCAACGTAATCAAACAGCATACCTTTACTAGGTAGACTTTACACGCTCCAACGTAGTCAAACATCAGACCTTTACTAGGTAGACTTTACACACTCCAACGTAGTCAAACAGCATACCTTTACTAGGTAGACTTTACACACTCCAACGTAGTCAAACAGTATACCTTTACTAGGTAGACTTTACACACTCCAACGTAGTCAAACAGCATACCTTTACTAGGTAGACTTTACACACTCGAACGTAGTCAAACATTATACCTTTACTAGGTAGACTTTACACGCTCCAACGTAGTCAAACAGCATACCTTTACTAGGTAGACTTTACACACTCCAACGTAGTCAAAGAGCATACCTTTACTAGGTAGACTTTACACACTCCAACGTAGTCAAACAGCATACCTTTACTAGGTAGACTTTACACACTCCAACGTAGTCAAACATTATACCTTTACTAGGTAGACTTTACATACTCCAACGTAGTCAAACATTATACCTTTACTAGGTAGACTTTACACGCTCCAACGTAGTCAAACATTATACCTTTACTAGGTAGACTTTACACGCTCCAACGTAGTCAAACATTATACCTTTACTAGGTAGACTTTACACGCTCCAACGTAATCAAACAGCATACCTTTACTAGGTAGACTTTACACACTCCAACGTAGTCAAACAGCATACCTTTACTAGGTAGACTTTACACACTCCAACGTAGTCAAACAGCATACCTTTACTAGGTAGACTTTACACACTCCAACGTAGTCAAAGAGCATACCTTTACTAGGTAGACTTTACACGCTCCAACGTAGTCAAACAGCATACCTTTACTAGGTAGACTTTACACACTCCAACGTAGTCAAACAGCATACCTTTACTAGGTAGACTTTACACACTCCAACGTAGTCAAAGAGCATACCTTTACTAGGTAGACTTTACACGCTCCAACGTAATCAAACATCAGACCTTTACTAGGTAGACTTTACACACTCCAACGTAGTCAAACAGCATACCTTTACTAGGTAGACTTTACACACTCCAACGTAGTCAAACATCAGACCTTTACTAGGTAGACTTTACACACTCCAACGTAGTCAAACAGCATACCTTTACTAGGTAGACTTTACACACTCCAACGTAGTCAAACAGTATACCTTTACTAGGTAGACTTTACACACTCCAACGTAGTCAAACAGCATACCTTTACTAGGTAGACTTTACACACTCGAACGTAGTCAAACATTATACCTTTACTAGGTAGACTTTACACGCTCCAACGTAGTCAAACAGCATACCTTTACTAGGTAGACTTTACACACTCCAACGTAGTCAAACAGCATACCTTTACTAGGTAGACTTTACACACTCCAACGTAGTCAAACATTATACCTTTACTAGGTAGACTTTACACGCTCCAACGTAGTCAAACATTATACCTTTACTAGGTAGACTTTACACGCTCCAACGTAGTCAAACAGCATACCTTTACTAGGTAGACTTTACACACTCCAACGTAGTCAAAGAGCATACCTTTACTAGGTAGACTTTACACACTCCAACGTAGTCAAACAGCATACCTTTACTAGGTAGACTTTACACACTCCAACGTAGTCAAACATTATACCTTTACTAGGTAGACTTTACATACTCCAACGTAGTCAAAGAGCATACCTTTACTAGGTAGACTTTACACACTCCAACGTAGTCAAACAGCATACCTTTACTAGGTAGACTTTACACACTCCAACGTAGTCAAACATTATACCTTTACTAGGTAGACTTTACACGCTCCAACGTAATCAAACAGCATACCTTTACTAGGTAGACTTTACACGCTCCAACGTAGTCAAACAGTAGACCATCAAATGTCCTGTAGTGGCGGTCCCCATAGGCTGTGCACATGGACGGACACGGATGGAACACACACTGGAACGTTCCGTGCTGGCAGACACTGAAAGAGACACACAGCGTCAACCATCCTGATTCAGTACCAACCTGCCAGCAGACTGCTACCACTTAACGTAAGCACATTCTGTCATAACTAATGGTCGCCTTTTGTTCGGGAGGCCTCAGCGATTATCGTCTGCCCGAAAAGTAGGGATCTCGTCAACTGCCAAATGTTGAATCACCAGCGTTCATAGTGCTATTATACAGATTCCCATCTCCCCTCTTCCCTGGCTAACTGCTAGAAGAAGAAATGGATGGAGAGAAGAAAGGAGAAAGACTGAGATCACCGTTTCACTCGGCAGGGAGACTGTTGAATGAACGGCCGTCATACAAGGACTCTCTGTAAGCCAGAGCTGGGAGGTGATTTTCTATGATAGATAATACAGGGTTATGGATATCAGGTGAACAGTCTTACCGGAGGTCCAATCTATACAAGACTCATCACCTGAAGCTCAGCAATGATCCTGGAAAATTGTTTAGCTGTTCGAAGATTTGTCTTAATTCGGCCGCACGTTGCCAGGTTTTGCCAGGTACTGAGTCAACAAATGTGTCAGTGACTCAGGCACTTGAAATGTCATGGCAAATGAAAGCTGTATTGATGATAGATCTAATAAGGGGTTGAATATAGAGGGGTGTTTAGAGGAAACAATACCTCTGTGTCATACTTCTGTACAGGAAATGATCTGAAAACCATTAATTTATGACTGTAGATAATTAGGTTCCACTCTCTCCTAAAACGTGTTGAGTTTGATACATATCATGTTTGGTTCGAGAGGAGTTTCATCTCTGGTAAAGTCTGTGTATGAGTTGTTTCTAAACGTACCATTGATGACAAGGGGAGGTGACTCTATCTCCTGGATAGTACTCTTTCCCCTTCCAGATGCAGGGGCAGGCATCAGGCTCAAAACACTCATCACCATGTTTCAGCAACCTGGGAAACACACACAAACAAACACAGCTGTCAGGTTTATTCCCTTTAGTTCAGAATTAATCTGTTTCTCTACTTGTAGAACAAACTGAACTTGGTTTGATTTTGCTTTGTAACTTTTTCACACAGAGATACTGTGTCTTTGTAACCGATGTGAAATGGCTAGCTAGTTAGCGGTGGTGCGCGCTAATAGAGTTTCAATCGGTGACGTCACTCGCTTTGAGACCTTGAAGTAGTGGCCTTTGTGGAGCGATGGGTAACGATGCTTCGTGGCTGACTGTTGTTGATGTGCGCAGAGGGTCCAGGTCGGGGCGAGGGGACGGACTAAAGTTATACTGTTACATCTCAATGCATGTACTCTACTAAGTTCATCGCCACCCGGACAATTTACAGTGACTCCCCCACCGCACTCCATTGGTTTTTACACTGCTGTTACTGTCTGTTTATTATCTATACATAGTCACTTTACCCCTACCTACACGTACACTGCTGCTACTCTCTGTTTATTATCTATACATAGTCACTTCACCCCTACCTACATGTACACTGCTGCTACTCTGTTTATTATCTATACATAGTCACTTTACCCCTACCTACATGTACACTGCTGTTACTCTGTTTATTATCTATACATAGTCACTTCACCCTTACCTACATGTACACTGCTGCTACTCTGTTTATTATCTATACATAGTCACTTTACCCCTACCTACATGTACACTGCTGTTACTCTGTTTATTATCTATACATAGTCACTTTACCCCTACCTACATGTACACTGCTGCTACTCTCTGTTTATTATCTATACATAGTCACTTTACCCCTACCTACATGTACACTGCTGCTACTCTCTGTTTATTATCTATACATAGTCACTTTACCCCTACCTACATGTACACTGCTGCTACTCTCTGTTTATTATCTATGCAGTCACTTTACCCCTACCTACATGTACAAATTACCTCGTCTAACCTGTACCCCCCGCACATTGACCCGGTACCGGTACCACATTTACTCGGTACCGATAGCCAGTGTATTCAGCCTCGTTACTGTTATTTTATTACTTTTTTTATTATTGCACTGTTGGTTAAAGGCTTGTCAGTAAGTATTTCACAGTAAGGTCTACACCTGTTGGTTAAAGGCTTGTAAGTAAGTATTTCACAGTAAGGTCTACACCTGTTGGTTAAAGGCGTGTAAGTTAGTATTTGACGGTAAGGTCTACACCTGTTGGTTAAAGGCCTGTAAGTAAGTATTTCACAGTAAGGTCTACACCTGTTGGTTAAAGGCTTGTCATTAAGTATTTCACAGTAAGGTCTACACCTGTTGGTTAAAGGCTTGTCAGTAAGTATTTCACGGTAAGGTCTACACCTGTTGGTTAAAGGCCTGTAAGTAAGTATTTCACGGTAAGGTCTACACCTGTTGGTGAAAGGCTTGTCAGTAAGTATTTCACGGTAAGGTCTACACCTGTTGGTTAAAGGCTTGTAAGTAAGTATTTCACGGTAAGGTCTACACATGTTGTTCGACACACGTGACAAATAAAGTTTGATTTGATCTCTCAACCCAGATCTTTTGCCCAACTCTGTGCCAAGAGGACTGGACGACAGAGGGAGCGCAAGAGTCAGTCTGGGTCCAGTAACTGCCGCTACAGTCAGGAAATGAGAAAAGGGAAGGGGGGGATGGGTAAACTCTGGATGAAAAGGAGAAACACTCGTTACATGAGAAAACCAGACGATTAGGATTCTCAGAGATAGAGAGAAACAGCCTTTGTCCGGGCCGTTCCATTGGGTTTCCACACTGTTAGAGTGACGGGGCTGATAAGAATCTTGTAATATCGCGGCGACGGGTCAGAGTTATATCCCCTGGAGGGGGGGGGGGGGGGAGAGAGAGCGAGAGAGAGAGAGAGCGAGAGAGAGAGAGAGAGAGAGAGCGAGAGAGAGAGCGAGAGGCTGGGGACAGTAGACAATGAAGCGACACATTGAATGGTCTGGCCACAAACCTAGAGGTTCATCTGTGTTAAGTTACACTGCAGATAAAGTGGTGTTAACAGCTTTCTTTATCCGCCCGCCAAGCCGCTGGATCGATTACCCTGATCAAAGCTTCCATAATAATTCATTCTCTACCGCAGTCTGACTGTGCTGACTTGCAGTAGCTATGAATAAATCTCAGTCAAGGAATTCATCTGTCTCTATCGCTCGTTTAATTAAACCTTATCTAATTGTGTATCACTGTGCATACCTGTATAATTAAGACAGAGGTGATAGTCATTCTGCAAGTCATAATCATGTACTATAATGCTTCAGTGATTTCACGACACACATTCTAACTCATTTTAACTTAAAGTTTATTTCCTTAACACTCAAACTGCTAATTTAACAATGAATTAGTAGGATTTATATCAATTTCACAAAAGTGTACATTTAAACACTACATTGTCATTTGTTTGCACCAACTCGTTAATATTCTGTATGTAGGTGAACATTGTTATCAGCTGGTTCAAGCTCCTTGTAAGGGACCACCTTATTTTATGCCTAAAAAAAAAGACCTGAACCGACAGGCATGAGAGCATTAGTCTTTCAATCTTTTTTTAGCAGGCTCTTATTTCTGCCAGGAATGCCCATTACGAAGCTGAGGAAATCTTGGGCAGTATTGGCATTTTCTGGATGGGAGGGCTGTGGTGCAAAGCAGTGCCAGAAGTTGAACTCTACAGGGTTCATTATTGAGATGTGGAACTTTTTCCCAGGATGACTACAGAGAAAGGCATTTAGTGCGGATGATACACAACTATATGGGTTACGCTATCACAATGTAAGATACACACATGTTTCCTGACAGGTCAAATTCAAGTTTTAGGTTGCAGGGACGTTCTGAGAGCGTTTATTTATAGGTTGCAGGGACATTCTGAGAGCATTT
>NC_074699.1:551455-578955 GCF_029448725.1 Salvelinus fontinalis
ACCTTTAGAATCCCTCATTCTGTCAAACCTTTAGAATCCCTCATTCTGTCAAACCTTTAGAATCCCTCATTCTGTCAAACCTTTAGAATCCCTCATTCTGTCAAACCTTTAGAATCCCTCATTCTGTCAAACCTTTAGAATCCCTCATTCTGTCAAACCTTTAGAATCCCTCATTCTGTCAAACCTTTAGAATCCCTCATTCTGTCAAACATTTAGAATCCCTCATTCAGTCAAACAGCTACTTCTGAAAAGTAATCTGTACTTCCACGTCGGTTCCCCGTGTACGCTACAGGCTACATCCTGTAGCAGACTGAATCCACAATCTGGTGGTTTGAAGTTCAGGATAGCTGTCTAACTCATGACCTAGAAAACAAGCTATCTCCTTTTCCCATCTAACATATGAGAACACTTCGGGAAAAAGGATCGCCGACTTCAGGATTTTCCCAGGGGTCTGTCTGTTCACATGCTGAATAGAAAAACATTGAGGGATGGTTGGACGTATGTGCGACAAATCAACGCGTAATATTAGCTGTAAAAAGGCCCTGTGTAAGGACTCACTGTAGTTTTATCTCTAGATATGTAGTGGTGTAATAATGTGCTGTATTGTAGATATGTAGTGTAGTGTACTAGTACTCATTCATCTACCATTACTCAGACATGCTGCCCTACTCCACCATTACTCAGAGACATGCTGCCCTACACCACCATTACTCAGACATGCTGCCCTACACCACCATTACTCAGACATGCTGCCCTACACCACCATTACTCAGACATGCTGCCCTACTCCACCATTACTCAGACATGCTGCCCTACACCACCATTACTCAGACATGCTGCCCTACACCACCATTACTCAGACATGCTGCCCTACACCACCATTACTCAGAGACATGCTGCCCTACTCCACCATTACACAGAGACATGCTGCCCTACTCCACCATTACTCAGAGACATGCTGCCCTACTCCACCATTACTCAGAGACATGCTGCCCTACTCCACCATTACTCAGAGACATGCTGCCCTACTCCACCATTACTCAGAGACATGCTGCCCTACTCCACCATTACTCAGAGACATGCTGCCCTACTCCACCATTACTCAGAGACATGCTGCCCTACTCCACCATTACTCAGAGACATGCTGCCCTACTCCACCATTACTCAGAGACATGCTGCCCTACTCCACCATTACTCAGAGACATGCTGCCCTACTCCACCATTACTCAGAGACATGCTGCCCTACTCCACCATTACTCAGAGACATGCTGCCCTACTCCACCATTACTCAGAGACATGCTGCCCTACTCCACCATTACTCAGAGACATGCTGCCCTACACCACCATTACTCAGAGACATGCTGCCCTACACCACCATTACTCAGAGACATGCTGCCCTACACCACCATTACTCAGAGACATGCTGCCCTACACCACCATTACTCAGAGACATGCTGCCCTACTCCACCATTACTCAGAGACATGCTGCCCTACACCACCATTACTCAGAGACATGCTGCCCTACACCACCATTACTCAGAGACATGCTGCCCTACACCACCATTACTCAGAGACATGCTGCCCTACACCACCATTACTCAGAGACATGCTGCCCTACACCACCATTACTCAGAGACATGCTGCCCTACACCACCATTACTCAGAGACATGCTGCCCTACACCACCATTACTCAGAGACATGCTGCCCTACACCACCATTACTCAGAGACATGCTGCCCTACACCACCATTACTCAGAGACATGCTGCCCTACTCTACCATTACTCAGAGACATGCTGCCCTACACCACCATTACTCAGAGACATGCTGCCCTACACCACCATTACTCAGATACATGATTCCCTACACCACCATTACTCAGAGACATGATTCCCTACACCACCATTACTCAGAGACATGATTCCCTACACCACCATTACTCAGAGACATGCTGCCCTACTCCACCATTACTCAGAGACATGCTGCCCTACTCTACCATTACTCAGAGACATGCTGCCCTACTCTACCATTACTCAGACATGCTGCCCTTCTCCACCATTACTCAGACATGCTGCCCTTCTCCACCATTACTCAGACATGCTGCCCTTCTCCACCATTACTCAGACATGCTGCCCTACTCTACCATTACTCAGACATGCTGCCCTACTCTACCATTACTCAGACATGCTGCCCTTCTCCACCATTACTCAGACATGCTGCCCTTCTCCACCATTACTCAGACATGCTGCCCTTCTCCACCATTACTCAGACATGCTGCCCTTCTCCACCATTACTCAGACATGCTGCCCTTCTCCACCATTACTCAGACATGCTGCCCTACTCTACCATTACTCAGACATGCTGCCCTACTCTACCATTACTCAGACATGCTGCCCTACTCTACCATTACTCAGACATGCTGCCCTACTCTACCATTACTCAGACATGCTGCCCTACTCTACCATTACACAGACATGCTGCCCTACTCCACCATTACACAGACATGCTGCCCTACTCCACCATTACTCAGACATGCTGCCCTACTCTACCATTACTCAGAGACATTTCCATAAAGGATTAGCTAGATAATGGAGCTGCTGACCTTAGACTCAGAGACAGATCACTGACACCTGAACCTGTGGTCATTGGTTTCACCAGGCTCACACACTGACACTCCAGTTTCTGCAGTTCTTTTCCATCCAAGTTGTGTGAATCTCTAAAGTTAACGCTATAAGGTGGAAGCTCCATCACTAAGGTAAAAATCTGTTCTGCCCCTGAGCAAGCCAGTTAACCCACTGATCCCCGGGCGCCGAAGACGTGGATGTCGATTAAGGCAGCTCCCCGCTCCTCTCATATTCAGAGGATCAGGGGTTCAGGGGTTAAATGCAGAAGACACATCTCAGTTGAATGCATTCAGTTGTACAACTGACTAGGTATCCCCTCTTCCCTTACACTGCTTGTACTTACCCAGACCCTTTACATCAACACACACTGAAGGGTTAGGGCCAAAGTGGAGGTGTCGGGAGTGAATGGGGTCTGACTGCTGGAGGGAACGTTGATACACAGCGAATGGGGTCTGACTGCTAGAGGGAACGTTGATACACAGTGAATGGGGTCTGACTGCTAGAGGGAACGTTGATACACAGCGAATGGGGTCTGACTGCTAGAGGGAACGTTGATACACAGTGAATGGGGTCTGACTGCTAGAGGGAACGTTGATATACAGTGAATGGGGTCTGACTGCTAGAGGGAACGTTGATACACAGTGAATGGGGTCTGACTGCTAGAGGGAACGTTGATACACAGTGAATGGGGTCTGACTGCTAGAGGGAACGTTGATACACAGTGAATGGGGTCTGACTGCTAGAGGGAACATTGATACACAGCGAATGGGGTCTGACTGCTAGAGGGAACGTTGATACACAGTGAATGGGGTCTGACTGCTAGAGGGAACGTTGATACACAGTGAATGGGGTCTGACTGCTAGAGGGAACGTTGATACACAGCGAATGGGGTCTGACTGCTAGAGGGAACGTTGATACACAGTGAATGGGGTCTGACTGCTAGAGGGAACGTTGATACACAGTGAATGGGGTCTGACTGCTAGAGGGAACGTTGATACACAGCGAATGGGGTCTGACTGGTAGAGGGAACGTTGATATACAGTGAATGGGGTGTGACTGCTAGAGGGAACGTTGATACACAGTGAATGGGGTCTGACTGTTAGAGGGAACGTTGATACACAGTGAATGGGGTCTGACTGCTAGAGGGAACGTTGATACACAGTGAATGGGGTCTGACTGCTAGAGGGAACGTTGATACACAGTGAATGGGGTCTTACTGGTAGAGGGAACGTTGATACACAGTGAATGGGGTCTGACTGCTAGAGGGAACGTTGATACACAGTGAATGGGGTCTGACTGCTAGAGGGAACGTTGATACACAGTGAATGGGGTCTGACTGCTAGAGGGAACGTTGATACACAGTGAATGGGGTCTGACTGCTAGAGGGAACGTTGATACACAGTGAATGGGGTCTGACTGCTAGAGGGAACGTTGATACACAGTGAATGGGGTCTGACTGCTAGAGGGAACGTTGATACACAGTGAATGGGGTCTGACTGCTAGAGGGAACGTTGATACACAGTGAATGGGGTCTGACTGCTAGAGGGAACGTTGATACACAGTGAATGGGGTCTGACTGCTAGAGGGAACGTTGATACACAGTGAATGGGGTCTGACTGCTAGAGGGAACGTTGATACACAGTGAATGGGGTCTGACTGCTAGAGGGAACGTTGATACACAGGGAATGGGGTCTGACTGCTAGAGGGAACGTTGATACACAGCGAATCTTAGTGGGTACAGTAAGTAAGAGGTGTTTACAGTAGTAGTACTCACCCAGGGGGACAGACACAGCCAGGGATGCACGGTTCATGAGCTGAACAGGTGAGGTTGAGCAGGTGGGATTCACAGGTGTGTTCACAGCCCAGTCCTCTACCCAGGCTGCTCCCATCTATAGCCTTCAGCCCCTCCAGCCCCTCAGTACAGTCCAGGTACATCTGACCCAGTGGACACTGTTGGTCTGGAACAGGAGATGGTACAGGTAGAAGGTATGTGTCATTGAGAGCACTTCAGAGACTACAGCATGGTTCAATATCATTCTCTTAAAGGTAACTTACCACTGGCAGGACTTTGGGAAACTAGCTTGCCATCTTGGCAAACCCTAAAACGAGAGAGAGGTGTGAGAGTTGTAAAATGGAAATAACTTAACATCATTAACTCAACACAAACAATAACATTGTTAAATCAACACAAACAACATCGTTAAATCAACACAAACAATAACATCGTTAAATCAACACAAACAATAACATCGTTAACTCAACAAAATAATGTGAATACTGGTCACATCCCAAATGGCGCCCTATTTCCTATATACTGCACTACTTTTGACCAGAGCCCTATGGTCCCTATATATCCCGACGGGCCCTATATATCCCGACGGGCCCTTTATATCCCTACGGGCCCTATATATCCCTACGGGCCCTATATTTTTAGAGTTTCAGAGAGTAGCAAAGATAATATCAAAGAGGGTATCAAAGAGTATCAGAGAGAGTATCAAAGATAATATCAGAGAGAGCATCAGAGAGAGCATCAGAGAGAGCATCAGAGAGAGCATCAGAGAGAGCATCAGAGAGAGCATCAGAGAGAGCATCAGAGAGAGCATCAGAGAGAGCATCAGAGAGAGCATCAGAGAGAGCATCAGAGAGAGCATCAGAGAGAGCATCAGAGAGAGCATCAGAGAGAGCATCAGAGAGAGCATCAGAGAGAGCTTCAGAGAGAGCTTCAGAGAGAGCATCAGAGAGAGCATCAGAGAGTATCAGAGAGTATCAGAGAGTATCAGAGAGTATCAGAGAGAGTATCAGAGAGAGTATCAGAGATAATATCAAAGAGAGTATCAGAGTATCAAAGATAATATCAAAGAGAGTATCAGAAAGAGTATCAAAGATAATATCAAAGAGAGTTTCTTTGTTGAACATCTTGTTTATTAGTTTGTTAAAGAGAGATGAAGAAGAGTGTCTTACTGTACACCTGCTGATGTCATGATCACATCGCCTGGAGCGTAGTCCGCCCCCAGGAAACTACAGGGACAGGAGCTCCTGTTGGGATCACACACACACACGCAACATACATACAGAAACATGCACACACACATGGATACACACACACACAGAGAAAACACACAAACATGTGAGGACACAGAAACACACCAGAAGTTGTAAGATAGAACTGTTTGGTGCTGTCAAGCTGAGCCTTTTATTTAGACTCCACATCTAACCTGAACTCACTCTGAGGGAAATAAATACTGGGGGGGGTTTTGTTGTTGATTGGAGATACATTGAAGATCTTATCAAAATGACATCACCTCGATAATCTGAGTTGAATCCTTTATATCCCAAATCTCTCCCTTCACCTAAAATGTCTGCAGAATCAATTGAGTGGTGCAGTTAAACCCTGTCAGGCAGAGGCTAAGAGCCTCTGTAACATATAGGCCATGGAAACACATCAGCCTCTGTGTTACACATCCTTTCTCACTGACTATCAGATATCTGTGTTGTCCACAGCTCGAGTGGGAATGAATGAGGGGGGTTTCACCGCAAATTCCTTGATGGAACTCTATCGCCAGGTAAGTAACAGCACAGCGCTAACTGTAGGATGTTAAAAAACCTGGCCACATTAAAAGGTGAATGAAGCCTCATGTCTTCCTGAGGGAAGAGTGTTTTTGAAATGAAAAGAGAGCACAGCTGTCAAGGTGTGCAGGGTCTCTGGGATGTCTACGGGAGAGATGGAAGACAGGACTTGGACCTTGAGCTGAAATACTAAATATCACTTTGTGGAGGATTCGTTTTTGGTGTGTTCTGCTACAAGCTCAAGTTCCCCATTTGCATTTCCAAGAAAACATGTTATTTTTAGAACTCTTAAAGCAGCCTGGGGGGTCATGTGACCAGAAGGACAACGCTGATTCATGTGTAGAGGAAGTGACAACATTGGACTTTCCTTTAGAACCCAATGATGATAATGGACTGAGTGTCACTTCCCTTTGTTCCAAACTAAATATAGACTCTGAATAAGTGTCACTTCCCTTTGTTCCAAACTAAATATAGACTCTGAATAAGTGTCCCTTCCCTTTGTTCCAAACTAAATATAGACTCTGAATAAGTGTCACTTCCCTTTGTTCCAAACTAAATATAGACTCTGAATAAGTGTCACTTCCCTTTGTTCCAAACTAAATATAGACTCTGAATAAGTGTCCCTTCCCTTTATTCCAAACTAAATATAGACTCTGAATAAGTGTCACTTCCCTTTGTTCCAAACTAAATATAGACTCTGAATAAGTGTCACTTCCCTTTGTTCCAAACTAAATATAGACTCTGAATAAGTGTCCCTTCCCTTTGTTCCAAACTAAATATAGACTATGAATAAGTGTCACTTCCCTTTGTTCCAAACTAAATATAGACTCTGAATAAGTGTCCCTTCCCTTTGTTCCAAACTAAATATAGACTCTGAATAAGTGTCCCTTCCCTTTGTTCCAAACTAAATATAGACTCTGAATAAGTGTCCCTTCCCTTTGTTCCAAACTAAATATAGACTATGAATAAGTGTCAGTTCCCTTTGTTCCAAACTAAATATAGACTCTGAATAAGTGTCACTTCCCTTTGTTCCAAACTAAATATAGACTCTGAATAAGTGTCACTACCCTTTGTTCCAAACTAAATATAGACTCTGAATTGTAAATGGGAACGTGTGCCACTCGGCCGCGCCCCTCCCAGTGCCAGTCTTACCTGGGCACACAGGTGTGTGTGTGTGTGCTGTAGAAGGTGCCGTGTGGACACACACAGCCCTCCTCACACTCCTCTCCACAGCGCTGCTGCATGGACAGGGCGGAGCAACGACGTTGGCACGACGACACACAGGTTCCGTACTCCATGGTATCTGGGCATGTCACCTCTACAAGGGGAAGGATATATACTGTCAGTCAATAATGTCACCTCTACAGGGGGAAGGATATATATACTGTCAGTCAATAACGTCACCTCTACAGGGGGAAGGATATATACTGTCAGTCAATAATGTCACCTCTACAGGGGGAAGGATATATATACTGTCAGTCAATAATGTCACCTCTACAGGGGGAAGGATATATATACTGTCAGTCAATAACGTCACCTCTACAGGGGGAAGGATATATATACTGTCAGTCAATAATGTCACCTCTACAGGGGGAAGGATATATATACTGTCAGTCAATAATGTCACCCCTACAGGGGGAAGGATATATACTGTCAGTCAATAATGTCACCTCTACAGGGGGAAGGATATATATACTGTCAGTCAATAATGTCACCTCTACAGGGGGAAGGATATATATACTGTCAGTCAATAATGTCACCTCTACAGGGGGAAGGATATATACTGTCAGTCAATAATGTCACCTCTACAGGGGGAAGGATATATATACTGTCAGTCAATAATGTCACCTCTACAGGGGGAAGGATATATATACTGTCAGTCAATAATGTCACCTCTACAGGAGGAAGGATATATATACTGTCAGTCAATAATGTCACCTCTACAGGGGGAAGGATATATATACTGTCAGTCAATAACGTCACCTCTACAGGGGGAAGGATATATATACTGTCAGTCAATAATGTCACCTCTACAGGGGGAAGGATATATACTGTCAGTCAATAATGTCACCTCTACAGGGGGAAGGATATATATACTGTCAGTCAATAATGTCACCTCTACAGGGGGAAGGATATATACTGTCAGTCAATAATGTCACCTCTACAGGGGGAAGGATATATATACTGTCAGTCAATAATGTCACCTCTACAGGGGGAAGGATATATATACTGTCAGTCAATAATGTCACCCCTACAGGGGGAAGGATATATATACTGTCAGTCAATAATGTCACCTCTACAGGGGGAAGGATATATATACTGTCAGTCAATAATGTCACCTCTACAGGGGGAAGGATATATACTGTCAGTCAATAATGTCACCTCTACAGGAGGAAGGATATATATACTGTCAGTCAATAATGTCACCTCTACAGGGGGAAGGATATATACTGTCAGTCAATAATGTCACCTCTACAGGGGGAAGGATATATATACTGTCAGTCAATAATGTCACCTCTACAGGGGGAAGGATATATATACTGTCAGTCAATAATGTCACCTCTACAGGGGGAAGGATATATATACTGTCAGTCAATAATGTCACCCCTACAGGGGGAAGGATATATATACTGTCAGTCAATAATGTCACCTCTACAGGAGGAAGGATATATACTGTCAGTCAATAATGTCACCTCTACAGGGGGAAGGATATATATACTGTCAGTCAATAATGTCACCTCTACAGGGGGAAGGATATATATACTGTCAGTCAATAATGTCACCTCTACAGGGGGAAGGATATATATACTGTCAGTCAATAATGTCACCTCTACAGGGGGAAGGATATATACTGTCAGTCAATAATGTCACCTCTACAGGGGGAAGGATATATATACTGTCAGTCAATAATGTCACCTCTACAGGGGGAAGGATATATATACTGTCAGTCAATAATGTCACCCCTACAGGGGGAAGGATATATATACTGTCAGTCAATAATGTCACCTCTACAGGGGGAAGGATATATATACTGTCAGTCAATAATGTCACCCCTACAGGGGGAAGGATATATATACTGTCAGTCAATAATGTCACCTCTACAGGGGGAAGGATATATACTGTCAGTCAATAATGTCACCTCTACAGGGGGAAGGATATATATACTGTCAGTCAATAATGTCACCCCTACAGGGGGAAGGATATATATACTGTCAGTCAATAATGTCACCTCTACAGGGGGAAGGATATATATACTGTCAGTCAATAATGTCACCTCTACAGGGGGAAGGATATATATACTGTCAGTCAATAATGTCACCTCTACAGGGGGAAGGATATATATACTGTCAGTCAATAATGTCACCTCTACAGGAGGAAGGATATATATACTGTCAGTCAATAATGTCACCTCTACAGGGGGAAGGATATATATACTGTCAGTCAATAATGTCACCTCTACAGGGGGAAGGATATATACTGTCAGTCAATAATGTCACCCCTACAGGGGGAAGGATATATATACTGTCAGTCAATAATGTCACCTCTACAGGGGGAAGGATATATATACTGTCAGTCAATAATGTCACCTCTACAGGGGGAAGGATATATATACTGTCAGTCAATAATGTCACCTCTACAGGGGGAAGGATATATATACTGTCAGTCAATAATGTCACCTCTACAGGAGGAAGGATATATACTGTCAGTCAATAATGTCACCCCTACAGGGGGAAGGATATATATACTGTCAGTCAATAATGTCACCCCTACAGGGGGACGGATATATACTGTCAGTCAATAATGTCACCTCTACAGGGGGAAGGATATATATACTGTCAGTCAATAATGTCACCTCTACAGGGGGAAGGATATATATACTGTCAGTCAATAATGTCACCTCTACAGGGGGAAGGATATATATACTGTCAGTCAATAATGTCACCTCTACAGGGGGAAGGATATATACTGTCAGTCAATAATGTCACCTCTACAGGGGGAAGGATATATATACTGTCAGTCAATAATGTCACCCCTACAGGGGGAAGGATATATATACTGTCAGTCAATAATGTCACCTCTACAGGGGGAAGGATATATATACTGTCAGTCAATAATGTCACCCCTACAGGGGGACGGATATATACTGTCAGTCAATAATGTCACCTCTACAGGGGGAAGGATATATATACTGTCAGTCAATAATGTCACCTCTACAGGGGGAAGGATATATATACTGTCAGTCAATAATGTCACCTCTACAGGGGGAAGGATATATATACTGTCAGTCAATAATGTCACCTCTACAGGGGGAAGGATATATATACTGTCAGTCAATATGCTCTTATCATTCAATTACCTTTTTAGTCAAAGAAATGGTGTACTTTCAGCAGATCTACAACTGTAAACGTTCAATGTCGAACATTTATTTCTGTACCAGTAGGTGCCACAAACCTTGTTTGTTTACATTTTTAGCATTGAACTTCCTGAATCCCAGTTCACATACTAGTACAGATTACACATGACTCCCTAAAACAGTCTGAATAATACTGTCCAAACATACAATACTTAAAGTCCCCCTAAAAGCAACTAACCAACAACCAACAGATTGAAAGTAAAATCCAGGGCCAGATCACAGTACTCACCACAGTCAGGTACGCTGGCTCTGAACTCTGTGATGACGGAGTACTTCCTGCACTGTCTAGCATAGTGGGCCAGGGAAGAGCAGAGGCAGGGCTGGCCACACTTACAGGTGTCTGCTTTACACTGTTGGTGAAAGGGCACCGGACTCAGGTACTCATGACACGCTGAGAACAACTCCTGGTTCAGGATGTCACACATCTCAGAGGCGTAGGATGCTATGGGGTTGAGGGGGGAGAGGGGGATGGGAGGAGGGGAGAGGGGGAGAGGGGGAGTGAAAGAGAGAGAAAGAAAGAGAGACAGAGAGAAAAAGAAAGAGAGACAGAGAGAGAAAGAAAGAGACAGAGAGAGAAAGAGCGAGAGAGAAAGATCGAGCGAGAGAAAGAAAGAGACAGAAAGAAAGAGAAAGAGCGAGAAAGAGCGAGAGAGAAAGAGAAAGAGCGAGTCAGAGAGAACAAGCGAGAGAGAGAGAGGGAGACAGAGAGAGGGATACAGAGAGAGAGAAAGAGCGAGAGCGAGAGCGAGAGAGGGAGAGAGAGAGAGCATCTCTGTTTAAGTTGTGTTGCAGTGAGGGTTCTAAAACACATAAGGAAAATATTTCTTGAAAGGCATTTGATCAACTCTGAGTTTGCATCTGATGACGTGTTTCTATTTGACATTGACGTAGGAGAACTAATGGTTCAGAAGGACACGTACCTGTTTGCTGATGCGTGTCACATGGGTCAAGCTGGGGAACACTCTGGCTGGGGACACAGGCAGAGGATACCCTCCAGGCGTTGCCAAACAGGTGAGGGGTGCTCTCTATCATACCAGATGGAGACCTGGGGGAGGGCAGGGGAGGAGGGCAGGGGAGGAGGGCAGGGGAGGAGGGCAGGGGAGGAGGGCAGGGGAGGAGGGCAGGGGAGGAGGGCAGGGGAGGAGGGCAGGGGAGGGGAGGAGGGGGATTGTCACAACATCAGAGATGGACTACCTCAGTGTTTCAGAAGGAACCCACAACCCATTCTTGCATGCACACTACCCGGTTTGGTTCTGGTGGCAGAGGATTTTCAGATCTGGACTGCAGGGGAGGAAGGATGTACTCATTCACTAAACAACAGTTCTGTGATTCAGTTATATTGTTGTGATCCAAAACATCTACCAGTTACAGTACATTTCAAACATTCTATTAAACCCTCAGACATGGCTGTGAAGTTACAGTACATTTCAAACATTACATTAAACCCTCAGACATGGCTGTGAAGTTACAGTACATTTCAAACATTCTATTAAACCCTCAGACATGGCTGTGAAGTTACAGTACATTTCAAACATTCTATTAAACCCTCAGACATGGCTGTGAAGTTACAGTACATTTCAAACATTACATTAAACCCTCAGACGTGGCTGTGAAGCTACATTCTATTAAACCCTCAGACATGGCTGTGAAGTTACAGTACATTTCAAACATTACATTAAACCCTCAGACGTGGCTGTGAAGCTACATTATATTAAACCCTCAGACATGGCTGTGAAGTTACAGTACATTTCAAACATTACATTAAACCCTCAGACATGGCTGTGAAGTTACAGTACATTTCAAACATTCCATTAAACCCTCAGACATGGCTGTGAAGTTACAGTACATTTCAAACATTCTATTAAACCCTCAGACATGGCTGTGAAGTTACAGTACATTTCAAACATTACATTAAACCCTCAGACATGGCTGTGAAGTTACAGTACATTTCAAACATTCCGTTAAACCCTCAGACATGGCGGGCCACATCCATCCATTTCACTTGAGTGTTCACCTGTTAACAGTGAAGGAGGAAATTAGAGGTAACATTTCATCAGGCAGAGACTGGTCAGGCTGGTCAGCCACCATTTACATTACAGAGAGGAGATGTAGATAAGAGAGAGAGAAAGAAGAGAGAGGGGAGAGGAGAGTAGAGCTGAGCGGAGAGGGAGAGCTGTTCCCGCCATCTCCCTCCCTGCACCTCCCTCTCCCTGCCCTAGCCAGCTCCTGAAACGGGAGTATCCTTTCCCAGAGTGCCACAGCTGGGCCGTGCCAGCCAGAGAGAGCAACAGAGAGCCACACGGAGGGCTGAAGGTCAAGGGTCAGACAGACACACTTACAGAGAGAGAGAGAGAATGAATGCAAAAATCTAAGAAATAAATTGAGAAACCTGTCCAACCAAAAACATAGAGACCCGGAAAACCTGAGTCTACGCCTTCACTATGGTGAATCACTAAAACAATACAGAAATACACTACGGAAAAAGGAACAGCATGTCAGAAATCAGCTCAATGTAATTGAAGAATCCATAGACTAACCAATTCTGGGAAAATTGGAAAACACTAAACAAACAACAACAAGAAGAATTATCTATCCAAAATGGAGATGTATGGGTAAACCACTTCTCCAATCTTTTTGGCTCTATAACAAAGAATAAAGAGCAAAAACATATACATGATCAAATACAAATACTAGAATCAACTATTAAAAACTACCAGAACCCACTGGATTCTCCAATTACCTTGAATGAGTTACAGGACAAAATAAAAACCCTCCAACCCAAAAAGGCCTGTGGTGTTGATGGTATCCTTAATGAAATGATCAAATATACAGACAACAAGTTCCAATTGGCTATACTAAAACTCTTTAACATCGTCCTTAGCTCTGGCATCTTCCCCAATATTTGGAACCAAGGACTGATCACCCCAATCCACAAAAGTGGAGACAAATTTGACCCCAATAACTACCGTGGAATATGCGTCAACAGTAACCTTGGTAAAATACTCTGCATTATCATTAACAGCAGACTCGTACATTTCCTCAATGAACACAATGTACTGAGCAAATGTCAAATTGGCTTTTTACCAAATTACCGTACAACAGACCATGTATTCACCCTACACACCCTAATTGACAACCAAACAAACCAAAACAAAGGCAAAGTCTTCTCATGCTTTGTTGATTTCAAAAAAGCCTTCGACTCAATTTGGCATGAGGGTCTGCTATACAAATTGATGGAAAGTGGTGTTGGGGGTAAAACATACGACATTATAAAATCCATGTATACAAACAACAAGTGTGCGGTTAAAATTGGCAAAAAACACACATTTCTTCACACAGGGTCGTGGGGTGAGACAGGGATGCAGCTTAAGCCCCACCCTCTTCAACATATATATCAACGAATTGGCGCGGGCACTAGAACAGTCTGCAGCACCCGGTCTCACCCTACTAGAATCCGAAGTCAAATGTCTACTGTTTGCTGATGATCTGGTGCTTCTGTCACCAACCAAGGAGGGCCTACAGCAGCACCTAGATCTTCTGCACAGATTCTGTCAGACCTGGGCCCCGACAGTAAATCTCAGTAAGACCAAAATAATGGTGTTCCAAAAAAGGTCCAGTCACCAGGACCACAAATTCCATCTAGACACCGTTGCCCTAGAGCACACAAAAAACTATACATACCTCGGCCTAAACATCAGCACCACAGGTAACTTCCACAAAGCTGTGAACGATCTGAGAGACAAGGCAAGAAGGGCATTCTATGCCATCAAAAGGAACATAAATTTCAACATACCAATTAGGATCTGGCTAAAAATACTTGAATCAGTCATAGAGCCCATTGCCCTTTATGGTTGTGAGGTCTGGGGTCCGCTCACCAACCAAGATTTCACAAAATGGGGTTAACACCAAATTGAGACTCTGCATGTAGAATTCTGCAAAAATATCCTCCGTGTACAACGCAGAACACCAAATAATGCATGCAGAGCAGAATTAGGCCGATACCCACTAATTATCAAAATCCAGAAAAGAGCCGTTAAATTCTACAACCACCTAAAAGGAAGCGATTCCCAAACCTTCCATAACAAAGCCATCACCTACAGAGAGATGAACCTGGAGAAGAGTCCCCTAAGCAAGCTGGTCCTAGGGCTCTGTTCACAAACACAAACACACCCCACAGAGCCCCAGGACAACAGCACAATTAGACCCAACCAAATCATGAGAAAACAAAAAGATAATTACTTGACACATTGGAAAGAATTAACAAAAAAACAGAGCAAACTAGAATGCTATTTGGCCCTAAACAGAGAGTACACAGTGGCAGAATACCTGACCACTGTGACTGACGCAAAATTAAGGAAAGCTTTGACTGTGTACAGACTCGGTGAGCATAGCCTTGCTATTGAGAAAGGCCGCCATAGGCACTGCTATGTGCACATGTAACCGATGTGAAATGGCTAGCTAGTTAGCGGTGGTGTATGTGTAACCGATGTGAAATGGCTAGCTAGTTAGCGGTGGTGTATGTGTAACCGATGTGAAATGGCTAGCTAGTTAGCGGTGGTGTATGTGTAACCGATGTGAAATGCTAGCTAGTTAGCGGTGGTGTATGTGTAACCGATGTGAAATGGCTAGCTAGTTAGCGGTGGTGTATATGTAACCGATGTGAAATGGCTAGCTAGTTAGCGGTGGTGTATATGTAACCGATGTGAAATGGCTAGCTAGTTAGCGGTGGTGTATATGTAACCGATGTGAAATGGCTAGCTAGTTAGCGGTGGTGTATATGTAACCGATGTGAAATGGCTAGCTAGTTAGCGGTGGTGTATATGTAACCGATGTGAAATGGCTAGCTAGTTAGCGGTGGTGTATATGTAACCGATGTGAAATGGCTAGCTAGTTAGCGGTGGTGTATATGTAACCGATGTGAAATGGCTAGCTAGTTAGCGGTGGTGTATATGTAACCGATGTGAAATGGCTAGCTAGTTAGCGGTGGTGTATATGTAACCGATGTGAAATGGCTAGCTAGTTAGCGGTGGTGTATATGTAACCGATGTGAAATGGCTAGCTAGTTAGCGGTGGTGCGCGCTAACAGCGTTTCAATCGGTGACGTCACTCGCTTTGAGACCTTGAAGTAGTGGTTCCCCTTGCACTGCAAGGGCCGCGGCTTTTGTGGAGCGATGGGTAACGATGCTTTGAGGGTGGCTGTTGTCGATGTGTGCAGAGGGTCCCAGGTAGGGGCGAGGAGAGGGACGAGGAGAGGGGCGAGGGGAGGGGCAGAAGCAATGCTGTTACACACACTGCCCACAAAATGAGGTGGAAACTGAGCTGCACTTCCTGACCTCCTGCCCAATGAATGACCATATTAGAGACACATACAGTATTTCCCTCAGATTACACAGATCCACAAATAATTTGAAAACAAACCTGATTTTGATAAACTCCCATATCTACTGGGTGAAATACCAGTGTGACATCACAGCAGCAAGATTTGTGACCTGTTGCCACAAGAAAAGGGCAACCAGTGAAAAACAAACACCATTGTAAATACAACCCATATTTATGCTTATTTATTTTCCCTTTTGTACTTTAACCCTTTGTACATTGTTACAACACTGTATATATTTAATATGACACTCGTAATGTCTTTGTTTTGAAACTTCTGTATGTGTAATGTTTACTGTTAATTCGTTTTGTTTGTTTCACTTTTGTGTATTGTCTACCTCATTTGCTTTGGCAATGTTAACACGTTTCCCATGCCAATAAAGCCCCTTGAATTGAATTGAGAGACGGAGAGAGAGAGAGAGAGAGAGAGACCGAGAGAGAGAGAGAGAGAGAGACGGAGAGAGAGAGGACAAGGAAGAAGTATGGGATTGGAGTATCTGAAAACGTTACAAGCCATCAAATCCATGCTTCTTCAATCCAGACACACTTACAGGAAGTCGTCCTGGATGTTTCCGTTGAAGGTTCCACAGAGCCCCACCGTGTCGTCCTTCCACAGGTCATCCACCAGCAGGTAGAGACGGAACTCCCTCCAGCTGTACTGCAGATGCAGACCCAGAGCAGTACGCACCTGCAGGAACATGGACGACAGCTCCTGGATGTGGAACACCTCTGGGGAAAGAACAGGGCTGTGATTAAGGGGGGGAGCAGGCTAAAGTGCAAAGTCTCCGCGGGTCTAGAGACGTCTCCGCGGGTCTAGAGACGTCTCCGCGGGTCTAGAGACGTCTCCGCGGGTCTAGAGACGTCTCCGCGGGTCTAGAGACGTCTCCGCGGGTCTAGAGACGTCTCCGCGGGTCTAGAGACGTCTCCGCGGGTCTAGAGACGTCTCCGCGGGTCTAGAGACGTCTCCGCGGGTCTAGAGACGTCTCCGCGGGTCTAGAGACGTCTCCGCGGGTCTAGAGACGTCTCCGCGGGTCTAGAGACGTCTCCGCGGGTCTAGAGACGTCTCCGCGGGTCTAGAGACGTCTCCCCGGGTCTAGAGACGTCTCCCCGGGTCTAGAGACGTCTCCCCGGGTCTAGAGACGTCTCCCCGGGTCTAGAGACGTCTCCCCGGGTCTAGAGACGTCTCCCCGGGTCTAGAGACGTCTCCCCGGGTCTAGAGACGTCTCCCCGGGTCTAGAGACGTCTCCCCGGGTCTAGAGACGTCTCCCCGGGTCTAGAGACGTCTCCCCGGGTCTAGAGACGTCTCCCCGGGTCTAGAGACGTCTCCCCTGGTCTAGAGACGTCTCCCCTGGTCTAGAGACGTCTCCCCTGGTCTAGAGACGTCTCCCCTGGTCTAGAGACGTCTCCCCTGGTCTAGAGACGTCTCCCCTGGTCTAGAGAAGTCTCCCCTGGTCTAGAGAAGTCTCTCCTGGTCTAGAGAAGTCTCTCCTGGTCTAGAGAAGTCTCTCCTGGTCTAGAGGCTCTGATTAAAACAGAGTAGAATATAAAAACATGAAATATAAGTATGATTTATGCTTGTATGTTTTCGCTTTATTTATCCAGTTTGATTGTAATAATGGTACGTGTTTTGACTGTAAACACTTAATAAATGTACACATGGATGGAAACAGACTAAATGAGGTCATGTGATTCCTGAACCGTTCCACATACTTCTACACAAAGCACACATAAAACAGTTTACTGCTGTTACCATAGAGACCATGGGAATGAAAACACTAACAACCACGAGAACAAAAACACAGAAGAAATCCATTTTGTAACACAACACAGTGGCCCTGTGTGTTTACAGTGAGTCCAGTCTGTTTACTGATAAGAGTCCTGTCTAGAGACAGCAACTGTCATTCAATACAGTTCAATACAGCTCACTCAGACCCTGTCCGTAGTTCTGAAAGAACATAGATCTGGACAGACAATGTCGAGGCATGATATTGATATGAGGTTGAAAAGAAGATCCAGCACACTGGTGATCTTGATGCTCCACGAGACAGAGAGAAACAGAAAGAGAGAGAGAAACAGAAAGAGAGAGAGAAACAGAAAGAGAGAGAGAAACAGAAAGAGAGAGAAACAGAGAAAGAGAGAAAGAAACAGAGAAAGAGAAACAGAAAGAGAGAGAAACAGAAAGAGAGAGAAAGAGTTTTAAATCATCTTTATTGGGTCTGGGAGCCCACCACACAATAAATACTCATACAAAACCACAGTTACACATCAATTAAAAACACAACTCCAACTCCTCCTACACAGTAGAGATCAGAAACATACTACCTGTCTAACCTTCCAACCCTACTACAGTAGAGATCAGATACATACAACCTGTCTAACCTTCCAACCCTACTACAGTAGAGATCAGATACATACAACCTGTCTAACCTTCCAACCCTACTACAGTAGAGATCAGATACATACAACCTGTCTAACCTTCCAACCCTACTACAGTACAGATCAGATACATACAACCTGTCTAACCTTCCAACCCTACTACAGTAGTGATCAGATACAACCTGTCTAACCTTCCAACCCTACTACAGTAGAGATCAGATACAACCTGTCTAACCTTCCAACCCTACTACAGTAGAGATCAGATACAACCTGTCTAACCTTCCAACCCTACTACAGTAGTGATCAGATACATATAACCTGTCTAACCTTCCAACCCTACTACAGTAGAGATCAGATACAACCTGCCTAACCTTCCAACCCTACTACAGTAGTGATCAGAAACATACTACCTGTCTAACCGTCCAACCCTACTACAGTAGAGATCAGATACATACAACCTGTCTAACCTTCCAACCCTACTACAGTAGAGATCAGATACATACAACCTGTCTAACCTTCCAACCCTACTACAGTAGTGATCAGATACATATAACCTGTCTAACCTTCCAACCCTACTACAGTAGAGATCAGATACAACCTGCCTAACCTTCCAACCCTACTACAGTAGTGATCAGATACATATAACCTGTCTAACCTTCCAACCCTACTACAGTAGAGATCAGATACATACAACCTGTCTAACCTTCCAACCCTACTACAGTAGTGATCAGATACAACCTGTCTAACCTTCCAACCCTACTACAGTAGAGATCAGATACAACCTGTCTAACCTTCCAACCCTACTACAGTAGAGATCAGATACATACAACCTGTCTAACCTTCCAACCCTACTACAGTAGAGATCAGATACATACAACCTGTCTAACCTTCCAACCCTACTACAGTAGAGATCAGATACAACCTGTCTAACCTTCCAACCCTACTACAGTAGAGATCAGATACAACCTGTCTAACCTTCCAACCCTACTACAGTAGTGATCAGATACATATAACCTGTCTAACCTTCCAACCCTACTACAGTAGTGATCAGATACATATAACCTGTCTAACCTTCCAACCCTACTACAGTAGAGATCAGATACATACAACCTGTCTAACCTTGCTGCACTGACACAACCTTCATTAACTTTCAGCCAGGTGTACGGCCTAACTGTTGCCTTCCTTACTCTCCACACATCAGAAAGCTCAAACTCAGTTAATAGACCAGACAGGCAAGTGGCTGACCGCAGGTGAGGTTCTTCAGGAGTGCTATCAACAGTAAAATCCACTGTACAGTTCCAGTCCCCCCCCCCCCTAAAACCACACACCCCTCTTGGTCACACTGTCTTCAGGTTTCCTTTATTTGATCAAACACAACAAGACGCTCTGTACCCTCATTAGGAGCCTAAACATTCAAATACATTTTTTTTTTTAAACATAACATCCACCTTGACCAACAAAACCCAACCCTTTACAATGTCTGTTGTCCACTACTATCCCATGTCCACTACTACTATTATTATTGCTGTTGGTCCCACCATTTATTTATATATAAATATATTCACAATCTCTGTTGTAGATACCACAGTCACCCCTGAACCTGAGGAAAAGAAGATGGCCACCCCAGCACTGAAATTAGTACCATGACTGAGTATATGCTGCCCCTCCCACCACATTCCCCAGTCAACCTCATTTCCTCAACACTACGTGTCTCCTGTAGGAAAACTACATTAAACCTTTTCTGTTTTATTACTTCTAATACCCAAGCCCTCTTATTCCTGTCCCTTCCCCCATTAATATTGAGAGAGCCCACCCTTAGTACCTCCATATAGAAAAGAGAAAGGAAAAGCAGAAGATACCGAGAAACCACAGAGGAAAAAGACACCTTATGAAGCATGATCATCATCATTATTTAAACTTTCTCTTATTAACCTGACCACGTTTCCCACCACCTTTTGCTGCTGAAACAGCAGTAACAAATTTCCTCAAGCGAAACCGCTTCTTCTCACTCAACTGGTCTAACCCCACCCCTCCTGTGCCCCAGTACTCGCACTGGGCATCTCCTCACCAGTCTGAGGAACTGGCTCTTCAGACCCATCCTTACCTTCTACAACAATATTTCTCTGCTGCATAACATTTCCCTCTAATACAAGTTGCAAACCCGTGCCCTCAACACGGATAACTTGTTCCTCAGCAACAGGTGCTTGTGGCTGCTCAACCACTGTCGGCCCACCTCTGTAAACATGACAAAAACAAACTTGTCATTAAGCCTTACAATTTACAATATTAAAACAATTATCAAATTGGTGTTTAAAAAATAAGTAACAGCCGGAAGATTATCGAGAGGGTCCAATTCCCCATTTCAGGCCCATCCGTTACGAGGACCACCTGCGCCCCTCCCTCTGCCTTCTCCCTTTTCGGGCAAGAATGTCGCTTATGGCCAACATCCCCACACTCAAAACACCGTTGACTACCCGTACTAGCATAAGCCATATACAGTCTATTGTCATACTTGACTTTAAAAGATATCTCTAAAGTCTGCTCTGGTCAGTCCAAAAACATAAACACCTGTCGCCGAAACGACGACCTGTTTCAACGCCGGGTGTTTGCAACCCAACGGGACAACCTTAATTGAACTTGCAAACTTCCCAAAGCGCAATAACTCGCGCTCCAATAGTTCATTGGGAATAAACGGCGGTACATTTGAAATCGTTAGCCTTGTTGACGGAGAAAAAAGCGGCGTAACTTGAATAAACATTCCTTTAAGAAGTACGCCTTGCTCAACCATACGACCAACAAGACCGCTCTTCTTTAAGAAAGACCACCACCGCTTTATTCATCCGTGATGCATAAGCAACATTCTCATATCCTACCTTCTCTCCTACGGCGACCAGAAACTCCTCCACCGTGACAGTAGCTTCAGTAACACACCTACAGCCGTGCCGAAATGACAGGGACGGCATCCCCATTCGGGCTGCTATCCTCGACAAAATCAGGGTAATTTCGATACGAAAAAAACAAAATACTTAATTCTACCACACAAAAATTGTTATAATAATCTTAATCACGCACAGAAGAAAACAAAGAATGCCACCAAGAAAGAGAAAACCGAAAGAAAGTTCTGAATATCTAACTCTACAAAACACACGCACTCCCTCGATCATCCAATTCCCAGCATGCACCAAACACTCCCAGCATTCAGAGAGTTAGAGAGAGAGAAACATTACAAATCCTTGAATTAGCAGTCAAAGACTATCAGAATCCTGTGGATGCACCAATTACAGAAGAAGAATTATTGGAAAAACTATGCAATCTCCAACCCAAAAAGGCCTGTGGTGCTGATGGTATTTTAAATGAAATGATCAAATATACAGACCACAAATTCAAATTGGCTATACTCAAACTCTTCAACATTATCCTCACTGCAGGTATTTTCCCCGATATTTGGAACCAGGGATTGATCACACCAATCTATAAAAATGGAGACAAATTTGACCCAAATAATTACAGAGGAATTTGCGTTAACAGCAACTTGGGGGAAATTCTCTGCAGTATTATAAATAGCAGACTACATCATTTCCTTGACGAACACAACGTCCTGAGCAGAAGCCAGATTGGATTTCTAAAAAATTATCGTACAACAGACCACATTTACACTCTCCACACTCTAATTGATAAACAAGTTAACCAAAACAAAGGCAAAATTGAAATTCCAATTAGAATCTGGCTAAAAAGAATTCAATCAGTTATAGAACCAATTGCTCTATATGGCAGTGAAGTATGGGGTCCACTCTCTAATAATGAATTTACTAAATGGGACAAACATCCAACTGAAATATTGCATGCAGAGTTTTGCAAGACTGTATTGCAAGTACAAAGAAAAACTCCAAATAACGCATGTAGGGCAGAATTGGGCCAATACCCCCTCCTCATTCGAATAGAAAAAAGAGCCATCAAATTTTACAACCATCTAAAAACAAGTGACCCCAAAACATTCCATCACACAGCTCTACAATGTCAAGAGATGAAACCAGAGAAGAGTCCCCTCAGCCAGCTGGTTCTGAGGCTT
This sequence comes from Salvelinus fontinalis, assembly GCF_029448725.1. Classification (NCBI taxonomy): domain Eukaryota; kingdom Metazoa; phylum Chordata; class Actinopteri; order Salmoniformes; family Salmonidae; genus Salvelinus; species Salvelinus fontinalis. Next base: position 573,881 of record NC_074699.1, read on the forward strand.
AGTTCACCAACCCAAACCAACCCCATAGAGCCTCGGGACAGCCCTCAGAAAACCTGGCCCAACCAAATCATCACAAAACAAAAAGAAAAATATATCACCTATTGGAAAGACACCACAAAAACATCTGAGTAAACTTCAATGCTATTTGGCTCTAAACAGACAGTACATGGTGGCAGACTATCTCTCTCTCTCGCTCTCCTAAGACCTAAGAGCATATTTCTTTCCCAAAATTTTAATTCAATACAAAGAATTGGAAACTATAAAAGATGAAGAAAAAATCAAATATTTATTGGGTGAAAAGTAGAAAATGTGCAGTCTTGGCAGCCAAATATGTGTCCTCCTGCCACAGCCTGAGGGACAGCCAGAGAAAAGTGCAAAGTAATGTTTTGTTTTGTCTTTCATACCAGGGGCCTGTTGCACAAAAGTAGAATTAAGACATCCGGGATAAATGACTCAGCTGAGCTCAATGAAGCCAAAACATGTGCGTCCAGGCTTAATTGGTTGCACAAAGACCAAGCCAGGATGAGCAGACACGGATTCATTAAGCCAGGTGAAACCAATCCTGGATAGGTGCGCGCTCACGGCTCACTCAAATAGACCCCGCCACAGATCACAGATTAACTGATTTACCATGGCAACTAGAGCCGCGTACTTTTCCCCGTCGGAAGCACAAATCCTCATGGAGGCATACGAGGAGGTAAAAGATATAATTAAGAAGAAAGGCAACACCGCCACAGTGATAAAGCAAAGAGAAAAAGCGTGGCAAAGTATTGCAGACCGCCTGAATGCGTAAGTAGTGCACAATTACACAGTCACCGCTCCGCTGAAACATCACAATTACAATTCAAATATTTAATTCACATCTCCAAAAATGCAGTTGTACTGTAATTATGAAACGGTTACATTTTTAATTGAAATGCACTGCAGATATGAGTGAAATTGTGTAAAGTAACTCCATCACACTGTATAAAGCTATGATACATTTTTTGATATTTTTACTGAAAACAAGACAAAAATACCAAGTAATTTTTTGCAGTGTGACTCCATTAAATGTGTGTGTGTGTGTGTGTGTGTGTGTGTGTAGATTAAACATGAACGGGCCAAAATGGACATGGCAGCAGGTCAAAATCAAATACAAGAACATTCTGCAGAATGGTATGGTCCCTGACTAATATTTAACAAAGCACAAGCATATATTGTACCCAGAAGGTGCCTGCTCACACATTGTCTGTACTGTTTTAGCAGTGAAAAAGAATACCCACAGACAAGGCACGGGTGGTGGGTCACCAAAGGCTGACCTTACCCCAGCAGAGGACATGGCCTTGGAGCTAAATAAAGGCAGGCCCGTCTTAGAGGGGATCCCTGGGGGGAAAGAGACGAGCATAGGTTCCTCCCAAGATGCCACCCGCTTCATTCAAGGTATGTCCTTCCATCTCTACATGGGATACAACCACATTCATATTGAATCAATTTGGACTGTCTGACTTTGGTTTACCTATTGCCTTGCAGTGTCTGGCAGCACTGTGTTCCTGTTAGAGCCACCAGCACAAGCACCAGACGATGCTGATCCAGTGAGTACTCCATCAAAGGCATACTGTAGGCCTGGCATGTCTTGTCTACTAGCTTCAATATGAATCCGATTAAATGTGATAGGGTGAAGGCCCCAGTGCAGCAGCAACAGCACATGATGGAGACGATGATGAGGAGGAGACCATCTCTCTGGATTCCAGAAGGCATGAGGTATCATGTTAAGACTGTGAAAGTACTAATTACTCTACAATGGTGAGGAGTCCTCATCAAAATCAAAAAATCTAATTTCTTTTACAGGACCCAGATGCTATACAGTGGGAAAACCAGCCTGGCAACATAGTGCGTATTAATAAAAGGACACCACATCCTGCAAATTCCAGCTGCGCTAATTGTATTGTGTTCACAGAGCTCACAAGCTATCAGAAAGTTGTATGGCAACCACCTCCGGCGCCAAATAGAACTGGCAGACATAGACATTCAGTACAAGAAGAAAAAGATGGAAAATCTTGCACTGGAGTCCGAAATAAAAAAGAGGACAATTAGGAAACTGGACCTTGAAATAAAAAAACTTGAGGGAGGTGAGATATGCCTTCAATGTACACTGTATGCTAACTGTAACACAAATGTATTAATCATTATTTTTCTTTCCTCCCCCAGCTCCAAGAAGATGACACAGCTCAAAATAAAAATTAGGTATATTCTCGTAAAGTCAAGTGAGCCATGACATATGAGCTCTTATTGTGAGCACACAGGACGGTGGCATCTTTCTAAGGTTTTTTTTATTTTCCCAGCAATCAGTACAACCAAGTCATCGTTATAAGGCATCGCCCTCTTTTGCCCACCCCCCCAGCACCAGGTGTGGCCACTAGCCTATATGAAGGCCCAAAATTGTGTGCTCCTTTCTGCTCTGACAATGGCATGCCCATTCGTGCGAGATGTGGTGGATGAAGAAGCACTTGTGCTGAGAGCCTTCAGGCGAGAAAGGGTCTTCAGGGACCGGTTGGACCCACTGGCCTTCCCCGATGACCATCTATATGAAAGATACAGGTTTTCTGCAGATGGCATCAGGTATCTATGCAGACTACTGGGTCCCAGGATTAAGCACCGCACTGCACGGAGCCATGCACTGAGTGTGGAGCAAATGGTTTGTGTGGCCTTGCGCTTTTTTGCTAGTGGAGCCTTCCTGTACTCAGTGGGGGATGCTGAACAAGGCCACAATTTGCCGCACAATAAGGAGTGTGTGTCTGGCTTTCAAAGCATTAGCAGATGTCTTCATCTCCTTCCCTGGCCACAGAAGACTCTGTGACATCAAAGAGGAGTTCTATAGGATTGCAGGTAAGAGGATCTACAAATTACAGGACAACTGTTAACACATAGTAGGATACTCATTACTTTGTGACAGGTTTCCCCAATGTCATTGGTGCAGTGGACTGCACACACATAAGGATAAAAGCCCCCTCAGGTGCCCATGAGGCCGATTTTGTGAATAGGAAATCCTTTCACAGCATTAATGTTCAGGTGAACATAACTTTTTGATATTGTCCATTGACGAACACTCTGCATTGCCAGTGATGTGCATTGATTGGTGTAATATTCCTCATCTTATGATTTCAGATGGTCTGCAATGCTGACTGTGTGATCAGCAATGTTGTGGCAAAATGGCCTGGCTCAGTCCATGACTCCAGAATCTTTCGGGCCTCTGAAATCTATCAGTGCCTATCACAAGGTAAGCCACACAACCCCTATTTATAACCATCATGGCTGTGTCAAGAATATCACTGTGTTTATGAGGTAGTAATGATGAGATTTTGTGTTGACAGGTGAATTCTCTGGTGTGTTGCTGGGAGACAGGGGGTATGGCTGCCAGCCTTTTCTCCTGACACCTTTCACAGACCCCCAGGAAGCACAGCAGGCCTACAACCATGCCCATGCCAGGACCAGGGCCAGAGTTGAAATGACCTTTGGCCTCCTGAAGGCACGCTTTCACTGTCTTCACAAATTAAGGGTCAGCCCTGTTAGGGCATGTGATATTACTGTGGCTTGTGCTGTCCTCCACAATGTGGCCTGCCTGAGGAAGGAGAGGGCCCCCAGAGTGCCACCAGCCATGGACTGGGACAATCCGGCAATCTTCCCTGATGACGACAGTGGTCGGCTGCTGAGGGACCAATATGTGTTGAATTATTTTAGTTAGTATGTGTGCTTTCAATTTTGGTTAAATATGTCCTGCGGTGGCAGAGGAATTTGGTTTTTTTTGGGTTCGTTTTTTTACGAATTTGGCCTCTTATGATGTTTGTGCGGTATACTGTGTGTAATACAAGGCTGCAGGGAGGCTACTGCATCCATTCATTTGTCTGTTCAGTTGATGTGTGGATTTGTCCTGCATTTATTTTAGTGTGCAGACATGCAGGGTGTGTTATATACAGACCTTTGAATGTGTATGTATCATTTTGTATAATATGCTTGGATTCTGTGCTTTCCATCTTGTAGAGTCACTGTGACTTCAGTTTCGAAAGGAGCTGATGGTTTACCTGCTTTGTTTTGTCCTTATTCAATAAAGGAACATAATGTTACACATTGTGTTTTTATATTCATATGGAATGTGTATTTGTTTATATGACAGAGTACTAGGGCCACACTGAAGAAAAAGGATAAAGTCATAAATTTATGAGGCTGGTTCTTTCTGCAGAAAAGCTACATATTGTTTTGATACTTATGACAATGTGATACTTAATATTCTGGCACATCAGCATGTCTTTGTTTATGAAACCATACTGAAGTACAATTTCACAAAATGCCCCACATCTGTCATTTTAACAACTGTCCTCCTTTAAAACAACTGGTTACAATATTATTACTTGTGTTTTTTTCCCCTCTGTGGCCCTAATATTCTATCATTTTATATATAGCCTTATAGTCTATGGGAAACTGTAAATTATCTAATGATAGCAACATCATCTAAAAATTATTTTTTATCCAAAATCATTGAAATTAATGATCACAAACGTTTAAATAATGACAGTGGGTCTAGTTATATGTGATAACAATGTGTAGTGAGCAGTGAAATAACTATTGGTTTCCATTTGTGGTGACTGCTGACTGACATTAGGGATGAGATTAAATAGATCCTGGAATTTAGCCTGGTCTGGAGCAGGCTAGCTCCACAGAATAAATCTCCATGGTAATTTATACCATAACATATCCTCCTGCCCCCTATCCATCTTTAGTGCAACCGGATTACGGATCAATTGAGCCAGGATCACCAAGATATCCTGGCTTAATCCCTTATCCTAGTTTTGTGCAACAGGCCCCAGGTCATATGTCTTCTCAAGTCATATTGACACTGGTCTACTACCATTGCTTTAATGTATTGTTGTTCTGATTAATATTGTTGTTGTAGTTGTTGTTAATGGTAATCCCATGTCCACTACTACTACTATTATTGCTGTTGGTCCCACCATTTATTTATATATAAATATATATATATTCTGTATATATATACATATATATTTGATTTGTATTTTTCGATATGTATACTTTGACAATGT
>NC_074699.1:583955-614493 GCF_029448725.1 Salvelinus fontinalis
TATTCTTTTATAAAGTATTATGTTATAAAGTATTATTTTATAAAGTATTATTTTATAAAGTATTATTTTATAAAGTATTATGTTATAAAGTATTATTTTATAAAGTATTATTTTATAAAGTATTATGTTATAAAGTATTATTTTATAAAGTATTATTTTATAAAGTATTATGTTATAAAGTATTATTTTATAAAGTATTATTTCATAAATTATTCAAAATGCTAAATAAAGAGGGAGCGCTGCTTTGGAATCACGTATGAAGACAAAGAGAGGTGCTCATGGGAGAACGGGAAATAACAAACAAACAAAGTTTCGGCCGTGTAAAAGCATCATACTTCAAAAACAAACAAAAGGAGTCTCTCTTGTGGAAAAGTTAAAAAGCCTTTATTATTATTATTATTATTTTATTATTATTTCTTATATTATTTAAGCCTCTATTCCATATTCAAAAATTGGCCTCACAGGCCTCCTTCATGTCGCCGTACCTTTAATGTAAAGTATTACAAAGTAAAAAACAGTAACAGTAATCAACAACAATAAGTCTCACCATCGGGGGCAGTAGCGTCCGTCTAGACGCAGTAATCAACAACAATAAGTCTCACCATCGGGGGCAGTAGCGTCCGTCTAGACGCAGTAATCAACAACAATAAGTCTCACCATCTGGGCAGTAGCATCCGTCTAGACACTGCAGCTTGTTGTCGATACACATTCTGTCCACGTTACAGGACACAGGGCAGCAGGTGATGCACTCCTTATACTGCAGACCCGGAGGACACGGCATCGCTGAGGAACACAGGAAGTGACACCGTGAGACAGGATGGAACATCACAAGACAGGAAGTGACATCGCGGGACATGAAGTGACATCACGAGACAGGAAGTAATATTACACATGTTTGACATTAAATTTGTCTTGGGGTTTGTTTCGTGAAATTACATACCATGTGTGACTTGAAGGAATAATATTTATTGTGGGGGGGCAACAGGCCAACTGAAACAACATTTAATTATCTACACTAAAACAAGCTACAGTGGATCCTGCATGCGGGTATGGGTAAATAACGGTGTGAAGGGTACCTACCACACTGTGGTATGTGAGTCCTCCAGTCCTTCAGTGGGTGGTCGGCGTGGGCACAGGCCCGGGCATACTCCGTGAACACCTGGCATACCACATCACCGTTGGGACCCGACCTTCATTCAGGGCAAGATGAAACAGAATACAACTCTTTCACTGAACAGAAGCCAAAGAAAGGTCGGCAGAAACACAGGACGTTACACTGACGTTCAGAACACGTACAAAGCACTTACAAGTGTTTAGGGATGTAGAAGTATCCATTTGACTGTTTTCATCACGAACAAAAATGATTAAAAAACTGTTCCTAGTTGTAGTATTTGTAGACTAGTTATTACTTACAGACAGAGGTCGTTGGAGACTAGTTATTACTAACAGACAGAGGTCGTTGGAGACTAGTTATTACTGACAGACAGAGGTTGTTGTAGACTAGTTATTACTGACAGACAGAGGTCGTTGGAGACTAGTTATTACTAACAGACAGGTTGTTGTAGACTAGTTATTACTGACAGACAGAGGTCGTTGGAGACTAGTTATTACTAACAGACAGAGGTCGTTGTAGACTAGTTATTACTGACAGACAGAGGTCGTTGTAGACAAGTTATTACTAATAGACAGAGGTCGTTGGAGACTAGTTATTACTAACAGACAGAGGTCGTTGGAGACTAGTTATTACTAACAGACAGAGGTCGTTGTAGACTAGTTATTACTAACAGACAGAGGTCGTTGGAGACTAGTTATTACTGACAGACAGAGGTCGTTGTAGACTAGTTATTACTAACAGACAGAGGTCGTTGTAGACTAGTTATTACTGACAGACAGAGGTCGTTGTAGACTAGTTAGTACAGACAGAGGTCGTTGGAGACTAGTTATTACTGACAGACAGGGGTCGTTGTAGACTAGTTATTACTGACAGACAGAGGTCGTTGTAGACTAGTTATTACTAACAGACAGAGGTCGTTGGAGACTAGTTATTACTAACAGACAGAGGTCGTTGGAGACTAGTTATTACTAACAGACAGAGGTCGTTGTAGACTAGTTATTACTTACAGACAGAGGTCGTTGTAGACTAGTTATTATTAACAGACAGAGGTCGTTGGAGACTAGTTATTACTAACAGACAGAGGTCGTTGTAGACTAGTTATTACTAACAGACAGAGGTCATTGTAGACTAGTTATTACTGACAGACAGAGGTCGTTGTAGACTAGTTATTACTAACAGACAGAGGTCGTTGGAGACTAGTTATTACTAACAGACAGAGGTCGTTGGAGACTAGTTATTACTAACAGACAGAGGTCGTTGTAGACTAGTTATTACTAACAGACAGAGGTCGTTGGAGACTAGTTAGTACAGACAGAGGTCGTTGAAGACTAGTTATTAAAGACAGAGGTCGTTGTAGACTAGTTATTACTGACAGACAGAGGTCGTTGTAGACTAGTTATTACTAACAGACAGAGGTCGTTGGAGACTAGTTATTACTAACAGACAGAGGTCGTTGGAGACTAGTTATTACTAACAGACAGAGGTCGTTGGAGACTAGTTATTACTAACAGACAGAGGTCATTGTAGACTAGTTATTACTGACAGACAGAGGTCGTTGTAGACTAGTTATTACTAACAGACAGAGGTCGTTGGAGACTAGTTATTACTAACAGACAGAGGTCGTTGGAGACTAGTTATTACTAGAAGAGGTCATTGTAGACTAGTTATTACTAGAAGAGGTCATTGTAGACTAGTTATTACTGACAGACAGAGGTCGTTGTAGACAGTTATTACTAACAGACAGAGGTCGTTGTAGACTAGTTATTACTAACAGACAGAGGTTGTTGTAGACTAGTTATTACTGACAGACAGAGGTCGTTGTAGACTAGTTATTACTAGAAGAGGTCATTGTAGACTAGTTATTACTGACAGACAGAGGTCGTTGTAGACAGTTATTACTAACAGACAGAGGTCGTTGTAGACTAGTTTTTACTAACAGACAGAGGTCGTTGTAGACTAGTTATTACTGACAGACAGAGGTCGTTGTAGACTAGTTATTACTGACAGACAGAGGTCGTTGTAGACTAGTTATTACTGACAGACAGAGGTCGTTGTAGACTAGTTATTACTAACAGACAGAGGTCATTGTAGACTAGTTATTACTAACAGACAGAGGTCATTGTAGACAGTTATTACTAACAGACAGAGGTCGTTGTAGACTAGTTATTACAGACAGACAGAGGTCGTTGTAGACTAGTTATTACTAACAGACAGAGGTCGTTGGAGACTAGTTATTACTGACAGACATAGGTCGTTGTAGACTAGTTATTACTAACAGACAGAGGTCGTTGTAGACTAGTTATTACTAACAGACAGAGGTCGTTGGAGACTAGTTATTACTAACAGACAGAGGTCGTTGGAGACTAGTTATTACTAACAGACAGAGGTCGTTGTAGACTAGTTATTACTAGAAGAGGTCATTGTAGACTAGTTATTACTAACAGACAGAGGTCGTTGTAGACTAGTTATTACTAACAGACAGAGGTCGTTGTAGACTAGTTATTACTAACAGACAGAGGTCGTTGTAGACTAGTTATTACTGACAGACAGAGGTCATTGTAGACTAGTTATTACTGACAGACAGAGGTCGTTGTAGACTAGTTATTACTAACAGACAGAGGTCGTTGTAGACTAGTTATTACTAACAGACAGAGGTCGTTGGAGACTAGTTATTACTAACAGACAGAGGTCGTTGGAGACTAGTTATTACTAACAGACAGAGGTCATTGTAGACTAGTTATTACTAACAGACAGAGGTCGTTGTAGACTAGTTATTACTAGAAGAGGTCGTTGTAGACTAGTTATTACTAACAGACAGAGGTCGTTGTAGACTAGTTATTACTAACAGACATAGGTCATTGTAGACTAGTTATTACTGACAGACAGAGGTCGTTGTAGACTAGTTATTACTAACAGACAGAGGTCGTTGGAGACTAGTTATTACTAACAGACAGAGGTCGTTGGAGACTAGTTATTACTAACAGACAGAGGTCGTTGGAGACTAGTTATTACTAACAGACAGAGGTCATTGTAGACTAGTTATTACTGACAGACAGAGGTCGTTGTAGACTAGTTATTACTAACAGACAGAGGTCGTTGGAGACTAGTTATTACTAACAGACAGAGGTCGTTGGAGACTAGTTATTACTAACAGACAGAGGTCATTGTAGACTAGTTATTACTGACAGACAGAGGTCGTTGTAGACTAGTTATTACTAGAAGAGGTCATTGTAGACTAGTTATTACTAGAAGAGGTCATTGTAGACTAGTTATTACTGACAGACAGAGGTCGTTGTAGACAGTTATTACTAACAGACAGAGGTCGTTGTAGACTAGTTATTACTAACAGACAGAGGTCATTGTAGACTAGTTATTACTAACAGACAGAGGTCATTGTAGACAGTTATTACTAACAGACAGAGGTCGTTGTAGACTAGTTATTACTGACAGACAGAGGTCGTTGTAGACTAGTTATTACTAACAGACAGAGGTCGTTGGAGACTAGTTATTACTGACAGACATAGGTCGTTGTAGACTAGTTATTACTAACAGACAGAGGTCGTTGTAGACTAGTTATTACTAACAGACAGAGGTCGTTGGAGACTAGTTATTACTAACAGACAGAGGTCGTTGGAGACTAGTTATTACTAACAGACAGAGGTCGTTGTAGACTAGTTATTACTAGAAGAGGTCATTGTAGACTAGTTATTACTAACAGACAGAGGTCGTTGTAGACTAGTTATTACTAACAGACAGAGGTCGTTGTAGACTAGTTATTACTAACAGACAGAGGTCGTTGTAGACTAGTTATTACTGACAGACAGAGGTCATTGTAGACTAGTTATTACTGACAGACAGAGGTCGTTGTAGACTAGTTATTACTAACAGACAGAGGTCGTTGTAGACTAGTTATTACTAACAGACAGAGGTCGTTGGAGACTAGTTATTACTAACAGACAGAGGTCGTTGGAGACTAGTTATTACTAACAGACAGAGGTCATTGTAGACTAGTTATTACTAACAGACAGAGGTCGTTGTAGACTAGTTATTACTAGAAGAGGTCGTTGTAGACTAGTTATTACTAACAGACAGAGGTCGTTGTAGACTAGTTATTACTAACAGACAGAGGTCATTGTAGACTAGTTATTACTGACAGACAGAGGTCGTTGTAGACTAGTTATTACTGACAGACAGAGGTCGTTGTAGACTAGTTATTACTAACAGACAGAGGTCATTGTAGACTAGTTATTACTAACAGACAGAGGTCGTTGTAGACTAGTTATTACTTACAGACAGAGGTCGTTGTAGACTAGTTATTACTAACAGACAGAGGTCGTTGTTGACTAGTTATTACTAACAGACAGAGGTCGTTGTAGACTAGTTATTACTAACAGACAGAGGTCGTTGTAGACTAGTTATTACTGACAGACAGAGGTCGTTGGAGACTAGTTATTACTAACAGACAGAGGTCGTTGTAGACTAGTTATTACTGACAGACAGAGGTCGTTGTAGACTAGTTATTACTAACAGACAGAGGTCGTTGTAGACTAGTTATTACTTACAGACAGAGGTCGTTGGAGCAGCTAGCCATGTAAGACAGAGGACTGACAAACTCATGACAGCCTGTAAAAGGTTCCTCCAGAAGCATTGCACACACCTCCTCCACTTTCTGTCATGGTGAAAACAAATTAAGCACAAGTTCCAAGGTTACCTCACACAAACCCAGGACAGGAAAATAATCACACAAACCCAGAACAGGAAATTAATCACACAAACCCAGAACAGAAAAATAATCACACAAACCCAGAACAGGAAAATAATCACACAAACCCAGAACAGGAAAATAATCACACTAACCCAGAACAGGAAATGAATCACACAAACCCAGAACAGGAAAATAATCACACAAACCCAGAACAGGAAATGAATCACACAAACCCAGAACAGGAAAATAATCACACAAACCCAGAACAGGAAATGAATCACACAAACCCAGAACAGGAAATGAATCACACAAACCCAGAACAGGAAATGAATCACACAAACCCAGAACAGGAAATGAATCACACAAACCCAGAACAGGAAATGAATCACACAAACCCAGAACAGGAAATGAATCACACAAACCCAGGACAGGAAATGAATCACACAAACCCAGAACAGGAAATGAATCACACAAACCCAGGACAGGAAATGAATCACACAAACCCAGAACAGGAAATGAATCACACAAACCCAGAACAGGAAATGAATCACACAAACCCAGAACAGGAAATGAATCACACAAACCCAGGACAGGAAAATAATCACACAAACCCAGAACAGGAAATGAATCACACAAACCCAGAACAGGAAATGAATCACACAAACCCAGGACAGGAAATGAATCACACAAACCCAGAACAGGAAATGAATCACACAAACCCAGAACAGGAAATGAATCACACAAACCCAGAACAGGAAATGAATCACACAAACCCAGAACAGGAAATGAATCACACAAACCCAGAACAGGAAATGAATCACACAAACCCAGAACAGGAAATGAATCACACAAACCCAGGACAGGAAATGAATCACACAAACCCAGAACAGGAAATGAATCACACAAACCCAGAACAGGAAATGAATCACACAAACCCAGAACAGGAAATGAATCACACAAACCCAGAACAGGAAAATAAAGAACATACACAGAGTTCAAGTAGCTGTTTTGAGGGGAAGGAAATCTATAAAAGTGTGTAAGACTCAAAAATCGACTTTTTAAATAATTGTGGTCTCTCAGGTAGAGACTGATAACCCCTGGTCCTAGCAGAGACTTGGCAGTTAGCAGCACCAGAGATGTCTCCTTAACACAACCACCACCTGTATGAGAGGGTTAAGGGTTATTCACCACCTGTATGAGAGGGTTAAGGGTTATTCACCACCTGTATGAGAGGGTTAAGGTCAGTTAGCAGCACCAGAGATGTCTCCTTAACACAACCACCACCTGTATGAGAGGGTTAAGGGTTATTCACCACCTGTATGAGAGGGTTAAGGTCAGTTAGCAGCACCAGAGATGTCTCCTTAACACAACCACCACCTGTATGAGAGGGTTAAGGTCAGGGTTATTCACCACCTGTATGTGAGGGTTAAGGGTTATTCACCACCTGTATGAGAGGGTTAAGGTCAGTTAGCAGCACCAGAGATGTCTCCTTAACACAACCACCACCTGTATGAGAGGGTTAAGGTCAGTTAGCAGCACCAGAGATGTCTCCTTAACACAACCACCACCTGTATGTGAGGGTTAAGGTCAGTTAGCAGCACCAGAGATGTCTCCTTAACACCACCACCACCTGTATGTGAGGGTTAAGGTCAGTTAGCAGCACCAGAGATGTCTCCTTAACACAACCACCACCTGTATGTGAGGGTTAAGGTCAGGGTTATTCACCACCTGTATGAGAGGGTTAAGGTCAGGGTTATTCACCACCTGTATGAGAGGGTTAAGGGTTATTCACCACCTGTATGTGAGGGTTAAGGGTTATTCACCACCTGTATGAGAGGGTTAAGGTCAGGGTTATTCACCACCTGTATGAGAGGGTTAAGGGTTATTCACCACCTGTATGTGAGGGTTAAGGGTTATTCACCACCTGTATGAGAGGGTTAAGGTCAGTTAGCAGCACCAGAGATGTCTCCTTAACACAACCACCACCTGTATGTGAGGGTTAAGGGTTATTCACCACCTGTATGTGAGGGTTAAGGGTTATTCACCACCTGTATGAGAGGGTTAAGGTCAGGGTTATTCACCACCTGTATGTGAGGGTTAAGGTCAGGGTTATTCACCACCTGTATGTGAGGGTTAAGGTCAGGGTTATTCACCACCTGTATGTGAGGGTTAAGGTCAGGGTTATTCACCACCTGTATGTGAGGGTTAAGGTCAGGGTTATTCACCACCTGTATGAGAGGGTTAAGGGTTATGCACCACCTGTATGAGAGGGTTAAGGGTTATTCACCACCTGTGTGTGATGGTTAAGGTCAGGGTTATTCACCACCTGTATGTGAGGGTTAAGGGTTATTCACCACCTGTATGTGATGGTTAAGGTCAGGGTTATTCACCACCTGTATGTGAGGGTTAAGGTCAGGGTTATTCACCACCTGTATGTGAGGGTTAAGGTCAGGGTTACTCACCAGTAGTATGTGTGGGTCACGTGAGGCGCAGGGCGAGGGTCAGGGTTACTCACCAGTAGTATGTGTGGGTCACGTGAGGCGCAGGGCGAGGGTCAGGGTTACTCACCAGTAGTATGTGTGGGTCACGTGAGGCGCAGGGCGAGGGGAACATGGAGGGCACCATGGGACACCTGACCTGGTGAAGCTCCTCCTCCACCCAGCTGTTCCCAAACATGGACAGGTCCTCCGTCACCACACCTGTATGGGAAGACAGCAGAACGTTGCCACCATTACAGTACAATGCTTCAGTCCTCTCTTGCAAGATTTTGTTCCAGCCCTACCTCTAACACGCCTGATTGTAGCAGTAATGTGCTCTTCAGGGCTTTACAGACCTACAGCAGAGATGGAGCAAAAGCCTGCACTCCTATGAGCTTTCCAGAGGGAGTGGTGGCCCCTCTTTCTCTGTTCTTACCGTAGCTGGTCTTCAGGTCCTCCTCTACTGTCCTCTCTGTCTCTGTTCTTACCGTAGCTGGTCTTCAGTCCCTCCTCTACTGTCCTCTCTGTCTCTGTTCTTACCGTAGCTGGTCTTCAGGTCCTCCTCTACTGTCCTCTCTGTCTCTGTTCTTACCGTAGCTGGTCTTCAGGTCCTCCTCTACTGTCCTCTCTGTCTCTGTTCTTACCGTAGCTGGTCTTCAGTCCCTCCTCTACTGTCCTCTCTGTCTCTGTTCTTACCGTAGCTGGTCTTCAGGTCCTCCTCTACTGTCCTCTCTGTCTCTGTTCTTACCGTAGCTGGTCTTCAGGTCCTCCTCTACTGTCCTCTCTGTCTCTGTTCTTACCGTAGCTGGTCTTCAGGTCCTCCTCTACTGTCCTCTCTGTCTCTGTTCTTACCGTAGCTGGTCTTCAGGTCCTCCTCTACTGTCCTCTCTGTCTCTGTTCTTACCGTAGCTGGTCTTCAGGTCATCCTGTACGTCTGCGTTGAAGTTGCCGCACAGACCGCAGGTCCTGCCCACCCACTCTGGGCTCAGCTTGATGTAAACAGAGCCACTGTGTCCGTCCCAGGCCAGGGTGAAGCCATGTTGCTGGGTCACCAAGACATAGCGGGAGATCCTCTCCAGCTCCACTTCATGGATGTGGTGAGGCAGCTGAACACTGCATGGGGGGAGAAGGAGAGAAGGAGGAGAGGAGGATGGGAGGAGGAGAGGAGGAGGAGGGGAGGATGAGAGGAGGAGAGGAGGATGGGAGGAGGAGAGGAGGAGGAGGGGAGGATGAGAGGAGGAGAGGAGGACGGTAGAAGGAGAGAAGGATGGGAGGAGGAGAAGAGGACGGGACTAGGAGAGGAGAGGAGGAGAGGAGGACGGGAGGAAGAGAGAAGGAGGACGGGAGGAGTGGAGGAGAGGAGGACGGGAGGAGGAGAGAAGGATGGGAGGATGAGAGGAGGAGGAGAGAAGGAGGAGAGGAGGAGAGAAGGAGGACGGGAGGAGGATAAAAGGAGAGGAGGAGGAGAGGAGGAGGAGGAGAGGAGGATGGGAGGAGGTGGAGAGGAGAACGGGAGGAGGAGAGAAGGACGGGAGGAGGAGAGGAGGAGAGGAGGATGGGAGGAGGAGGAGAGGAGGACGGGAGGAGGAAACAACGAGAAGAGGAGGACGGGGGGAGGAGGAGAGGAGGACGGGACGAGGAGAGAAGGAAGAGAGGAGGATGGGAGGAGGAGAGAAGGAGGAGAGGAGAACGGGAGGAGGAGAGGAGGACGAGAGGAGGACGAGAGGAGGAGGAGAGGTCAAATCAGTCAACCAGGGTTCTCTAAGTGTGTACAGTCGTGGCCAAAAGTTTTGAGAATGACACAAATATTAATTTTCGCAAAGTTTGCTGCTTCAGTGTCTTTAGATATTTTTGTCATGAATACAGAATGGTACCAACACATCCTCCGAGAGCAGGATGGAATACTGAAGTATAATTTCAAGCATTTCATAAGTGTCAAAGGTTTTTATTGACAATTACATGAAGTTGATGCATAGACTAAATATTTGGAGTGTTGACCCTTCTTTTTCAAGACCTCTGTAATCGGCCCTGGCATGCTGTCAATTAACTTCTGAGCCACATCCTGACTGATGGCAGCCCATTCTTGCATAATCAATGCTTGGAGTTTGTCAGAATTTGTGGGTTGCAAGGTGCTCCATCATGCTGGAAAAGGCATTGTTCATCACCAAACTGTTCCTGGATGGTTGGGAGAAGTTGCTCTCGGAGGATGTGTTGGTACCATTCTGTATTCATGGCTGTGTTCTTAGGCAAAGTTGTGAGTGAGCCCACTCCGTTGGCTGAGAAGCAACCCCACACATGAATGGTCTCAGGATGCTTTACTGTTGGCATGACACAGGACTGATGGTAGCGCTCACCTTGTCTTCTCCGGACAAGCTTTTTCCGGATGCCCCAAACAATCGGAAAAGGGATTCATCAGAGAAAATGACTTTACCCCAGTCCTCAGCAGTCCAATCCCTGTACCTTTTGCAGAATATCAGTCTGTCCCTGATGTTTATCCTGGAGAAAAGTGGCTTCTTTGCTGACCTTCTTGACAGCAGGCCATCCTCCAAAAGTCTTTGCCTCACTGTGCATGCAGATGCACTCACACCTGCCTGCTGCCATTCCTGAGCAAGCTTTGTACTGGTGGTGCCCCGATCCCGCAGCTGAATCAACTTTAGGAGACGTTCCTGGCGCTTTCTGGACTTTCTTGGGTGCCCTGAAGCCTTCTTCACAACCATTGAACCGCTCTCCTTGAAGTTCTTGATGATCCGATCAATGGTTGATTTAGGTGCATTCTTACTGGCAGCAATATCCTTGCCTGTGAAGCCCTTTTTGTGCAAAGCAATGATGACGGCACGTGTTTCCTTGCAGGTAACCATGGCTGACAGAGAAAGAACAATGATTCCAATCACCACCCTCTTTTTGAAGCTTCCAGTCTGTTGTTCGAACTCAATCAGCATGACAGAGTGATCTCCAGCCTTGTCCTCGTCAACACTCACACCTGTTGTGGCAGGGCTGAAATGTAGTGGAAACATTTTGGGGGGGATTCAGTTAATTTGCATGGCAAAGAGGGACTTTGCAATTAATTGCAATTCATCTGATCACTCTTCATAACATTCTGGAGTATATGCAAATTGCCATCATACAAACTGAGGCAGCAGACTTTGTGAAAATAATATTTGTGTCATTCTCAAAACTTTCATTCACTCTTTTTCTGGACCTCAATTAGTTGAGATAGACCAGGAGTTGGACACCTGAAAGCCTGCACACCCAGTACCTCTCTTCCAGTTCGAGTCAAGACCAAGACAGGGGGGCGAGGGGTCCGAGACCAAGACCGGGGGGCGAGGGGTCCGAGACCAAGTTGTCACCGTTTCTGTTCGATTTGATTGTTGTTTCCTTTGGTTACCGCTGGAGGGCACCCGTACCTTGTTTTCTAGTTTCCAGGGTTACCCTGATCATTACTTATTGGTTTCACCTGTGGTTAATTACATTCTCTGTGCACCTGGTTGCCTTGCTAACTAGGTTCCTCTGTTGGCCTGTATCGTTGCTTAGGTTTCATGTTTTGTTCAGTGTACTCTTGTACTGTTGCCTTGTTTTCTGTCAAGACTTCAGGTAAATGTTCTGGATTTACCTTTACCTCTGCTCGCTGTGTTTCTCAGCGCCTGGGTCTGAGTTCAGACTAGCATTAAGACTGAGACCAGAACAATGAAAGTCCAATTCAAAACCACGGTTGGTCTTCAAATGGGTCAAATCACCATAATAACAAGACATGTCCAGTATTTCTGTGTTCGTATTTCAGAAGAACAAATGGATTCTTTAGATATTCAGAATGGTGATGAATTGGATGCTGAGGACAAACAGAGAGACACTCTACACATAATCACTAACCCACTCATTTGATTTGATTTGAAACAGGTCTATAACAGATAAAAAAAAGATTTAAGTATGTTTGAACTTCCGCCGGTCTCCCCTTTACTAAATAGAGCTTTGAAACAACGTCCCCCACTCTAATCTACCAGCAAATCAAGGACATTCTGACCACCGCCACAAAGTTTGAGGATATTTTTCAACAAAAGTAAAGGACAGTAATGTTACGAGTAAAGTAGAAAGCCCAGACAGGTTTCAATAGTCGATAAGATATTGTGTCATGAAAGGAATGTGGATATTTGGCGAAGCGGTTTAATGGACCAACTGAATGAGAGCTGGTAAATATTAGATTTTCACTCCGCTGGGCCCGGTTGGACTCGGCAAGAAATTACGAGACCTCATTGTCCAAGACCGAGTCAAGATCGAGTAAAAACACAGAGACAAGACCTCAATATGTTGTCTGGAGACCAGACTCACTATAACACTGAGTTATATAGACACAACGAGACCAGACTCACTACAACACTGAGTTATATAGACACAACGAGACCAGACCTCAATATGTTGTCTGGAGACCAGACTCACTACAACACTGAGTTATAGAGACACAACGAGACCAGACTCACTACAACACTGAGTTATAGAGACACAACGAGACCAGACTCACTACAACACTGAGTTATAGAGACACAACGGGACCAGACTCACTACAACACTGAGTTATAGAGACACAACGAGACCAGACCTCAATATGTTGTCTGGAGACCAGACTCACTACAACACTGAGTTATAGAGACACAACGAGACCAGACTCACTACAACACTGAGTTATAGAGACACAACGAGACCAGACTCACTACAACACTGAGTTATAGAGACACAACGAGACCAGACTCACTACAACACTGAGTTATAGAGACACAACGAGACCAGACTCACTACAACACTGAGTTATAGAGACACAACGAGACCAGACTCACTACAACACTGAGTTATAGAGACACAACGAGACCAGACTCACTACAACACTGAGTTATAGAGACACAACGGGACCAGACTCACTACAACACTGAGTTATAGAGACACAACGAGACCAGACTCACTACAACACTGAGTTATAGAGACACAACGAGACCAGACTCACTACAACACTGAGTTATAGAGACACAACGAGACCAGACTCACTACAACACTGAGTTATAGAGACACAACGAGACCAGACTCACTACAACACTGAGTTATAGAGACACAACGGGACCAGACTCACTACAACACTGAGTTATAGAGACACAACGAGACCAGACTCACTACAACACTGAGTTATAGAGACACAACGAGACCAGACTCACTACGACACTGAGTTATAGAGACACAACGGGACCAGACTCACTACAACACTGAGTTATAGAGACACAACGAGACCAGACTCACTACAACACTGAGTTATAGAGACACAACGGGACCAGACTCACTACAACACTGAGTTATAGAGACACAACGAGACCAGACTCACTACAACACTGAGTTATAGAGACACAACGAGACCAGACCTCAATATGTTGTCTGGAGACCAGACTCACTACAACACTGAGTTATATAGACACAACGAGACCAGACTCACTACAACACTGAGTTATATAGACACAACGAGACCAGACTCACTACAACACTGAGTTATAGAGACACAACGAGACCAGACTCACTACAACACTGAGTTATAGATACACAACGAGACCAGACTCACTACAACACTGAGTTATAGAGACACAACGGGACCAGACTCACTACAACACTGAGTTATATAGACACAACGAGACCAGACTCACTACAACACTGAGTTATAGAGACACAACGAGACCAGACTCACTACAACACTGAGTTATAGAGACACAACGGGACCAGACTCACTACAACACTGAGTTATATAGACACAACGAGACCAGACTCACTACAACACTGAGTTATAGAGACACAACGGGACCAGACTCACTACAACACTGAGTTATATAGACACAACGAGACCAGACTCACTACAACACTGAGTTATAGAGACACAACGAGACCAGACTCACTACAACACTGAGTTATATAGACACAACGGGACCAGACTCACTACAACACTGAGTTATAGAGACACAACGAGACCAGACTCACTACAACACTGAGTTATATAGACACAACGAGACCAGACTCACTACAAGACTGAGTTATAGAGACACAACGAGACCAGACTCACTACAACACTGAGTTATATAGACACAACGAGACCAGACTCACTACAACACTGAGTTATAGAGACACAACGAGACCAGACCTCAATATGTTGTCTGGAGACCAGACTCACTACAACACTGAGTTATAGAGACACAACGAGACCAGACTCACTACAACACTGAGTTATAGAGACACAACGAGACCAGACTCACTACAACACTGAGTTTTAGAGACACAACGAGACCAGACTCACTACAACACTGAGTTATATAGACACAACGAGACCAGACTCACCACAACACTGAGTTATATAGACACAACGAGACCAGACTCAATACAACACTGAGTTATAGAGACACAACGGGACCAGACTCACTACAACACTGAGTTATAGAGACACAACGAGACCAGACCTCAATATGTTGTCTGGAGACCAGACTCACTACAACACTGAGTTATATAGACACAACGAGACCAGACTCACTACAACACTGAGTTATAGAGACACAACGAGACCAGACTCACTACAACACTGAGTTATAGAGACACAACGGGACCAGACTCACTACAACACTGAGTTATAGAGACACAACGGGACCAGACTCACTACAACACTGAGTTATAGAGACACAAAGGGACCAGACCTCAATATGTTGTCTGGAGACCAGACTCACTACAACACTGAGTTATAGAGACACAACGAGACCAGACTCACTACAACACTGAGTTATAGAGACACAACGGGACCAGACTCACTACAACACTGAGTTATAGAGACACAACGGGACCAGACTCACTACAACACTGAGTTATAGAGACACAACGAGACCAGACTCACTACAACACTGAGTTATAGAGACACAACGAGACCAGACTCACTACAACACTGAGTTATAGAGACACAACGAGACCAGACTCACTACAACACTGAGTTATAGAGACACAACGAGACCAGACTCACTACGACACTGAGTTATAGAGACACAACGGGACCAGACTCACTACAACACTGAGTTATAGAGACACAACGAGACCAGACTCACTACAACACTGAGTTATAGAGACACAACGAGACCAGACCTCAATATGTTGTCTGGAGACCAGACTCACTACAACACTGAGTTATATAGACACAACGAGACCAGACTCACTACAACACTGAGTTATATAGACACAACGAGACCAGACTCACTACAACACTGAGTTATAGAGACACAACGGGACCAGACTCACTACAACACTGAGTTATAGAGACACAACGAGACCAGACTCACTACAACACTGAGTTATATAGACACAACGGGACCAGACTCACTACAACACTGAGTTATAGAGACACAATGGGACCAGACTCACTACAACACTGAGTTATAAGGACACAACGAGACCAGACTCACTACAACACTGAGTTATAGAGACACAACGAGACCAGACTCACTACAACACTGAGTTATAGAGACACAACGAGACCAGACTCACTACAACACTGAGTTATAGAGACACAACGGGACCAGTCTCACTACAACACTGAGTTATATAGACACAACGAGACCAGACTCACTACAACACTGAGTTATAGAGACACAACGAGACCAGACTCACTACAACACTGAGTTATAGAGACACAACGGGACCAGACTCACTACAACACTGAGTTATATAGACACAACGAGACCAGACTCACTACAACACTGAGTTATAGAGACACAACGGGACCAGACTCACTACAACACTGAGTTATATAGACACAACGAGACCAGACTCACTACAACACTGAGTTATAGAGACACAACGAGACCAGACTCACTACAACACTGAGTTATATAGACACAACGGGACCAGACTCACTACAACACTGAGTTATATAGACACAACGAGACCAGACTCACTACAACACTGAGTTATAGAGACACAACGGGACCAGACTCACTACAACACTGAGTTATATAGACACAACGAGACCAGACTCACTACAACACTGAGTTATAGAGACACAACGAGACCAGACTCACTACAACACTGAGTTATATAGACACAACGGGACCAGACTCACTACAACACTGAGTTATATAGACACAACGAGACCAGACTCACTACAACACTGAGTTATAGAGACACAACGAGACCAGACTCACTACAACACTGAGTTATATAGACACAACGAGACCAGACTCACTACAACACTGAGTTATAGAGACACAACGAGACCAGACTCACTACAACACTGAGTTATAGAGACACAACGAGACCAGACTCACTACAACACTGAGTTTTAGAGACACAACGAGACCAGACTCACTACAACACTGAGTTATATAGACACAACGAGACCAGACTCACTACAACACTGAGTTATATAGACACAACGAGACCAGACTCACTACAACACTGAGTTATATAGACACAACGAGACCAGACTCACTACAACACTGAGTTATAGAGACACAACGAGACCAGACCTCAATATGTTGTCTGGAGACCAGACTCACTACAACACTGAGTTATATAGACACAACGAGACCAGACTCACTACAACACTGAGTTATAGAGACACAACGAGACCAGACTCACTACAACACTGAGTTATAGAGACACAACGGGACCAGACTCACTACAACACTGAGTTATAGAGACACAACGGGACCAGACTCACTACAACACTGAGTAATAGAGACACAAAGGGACCAGACCTCAATATGTTGTCTGGAGACCAGACTCACTACAACACTGAGTTATAGAGACACAACGAGACCAGACTCACTACAACACTGAGTTATAGAGACACAACGGGACCAGACTCACTACAACACTGAGTTATAGAGACACAACGAGACCAGACTCACTACAACACTGAGTTATAGAGACACAACGAGACCAGACTCACTACGACACTGAGTTATAGAGACACAACGGGACCAGACTCACTACAACACTGAGTTATAGAGACACAACGAGACCAGACTCACTACAACACTGAGTTATATAGACACAACGAGACCAGACTCACTACAACACTGAGTTATAGAGACACAACGAGACCAGACTCACTACAACACTGAGTTATAGATACACAACGAGACCAGACTCACTACAACACTGAGTTATAGAGACACAACGGGACCAGACTCACTACAACACTGAGTTATAGAGACACAACGAGACCAGACTCACTACAACACTGAGTTATAGAGACACAACGAGACCAGACTCACTACAACACTGAGTTATAGAGACACAACGGGACCAGACTCACTACAACACTGAGTTATATAGACACAACGAGACCAGACTCACTACAACACTGAGTTATAGAGACACAACGGGACCAGACTCACTACAACACTGAGTTATATAGACACAACGAGACCAGACTCACTACAACACTGAGTTATAGAGACACAACGGGACCAGTCTCACTACAACACTGAGTTATATAGACACAACGAGACCAGACTCACTACAACACTGAGTTATAGAGACACAACGAGACCAGACTCACTACAACACTGAGTTATAGAGACACAACGGGACCAGACTCACTACAACACTGAGTTATATAGACACAACGAGACCAGACTCACTACAACACTGAGTTATAGAGACACAACGGGACCAGACTCACTACAACACTGAGTTATATAGACACAACGAGACCAGACTCACTACAACACTGAGTTATAGAGACACAACGAGACCAGACCTCAATATGTTGTCTGGAGACCAGACTCACTACAACACTGAGTTATAGAGGCACAACGAGACCAGACTCACTACAACACTGAGTTATAGAGACACAACGAGACCAGACTCACTACAACACTGAGTTTTAGAGACACAACGAGACCAGACTCACTACAACACTGAGTTATATAGACACAACGAGACCAGACTCACTACAACACTGAGTTATATAGACACAACGAGACCAGACTCAATACAACACTGAGGTATAGAGACACAACGGGACCAGACTCACTACAACACTGAGTTATAGAGACACAACGAGACCAGACCTCAATATGTTGTCTGGAGACCAGACTCACTACAACACTGAGTTATAGAGACACAACGAGACCAGACTCACTACGACACTGAGTTATAGAGACACAACGGGACCAGACTCACTACAACACTGAGTTATAGAGACACAACGAGACCAGACTCACTACAACACTGAGTTATAGAGACACAACGAGACCAGACCTCAATATGTTGTCTGGAGACCAGACTCACTACAACACTGAGTTATATAGACACAACGAGACCAGACTCACTACAACACTGAGTTATATAGACACAACGAGACCAGACTCACTACAACACTGAGTTATAGAGACACAACGGGACCAGACTCACTACAACACTGAGTTATAAGGACACAACGAGACCAGACTCACTACAACACTGAGTTATAGAGACACAACGAGACCAGACTCACTACAACACTGAGTTATAGAGACACAACGAGACCAGACTCACTACAACACTGAGTTATATAGACACAACGAGACCAGACTCACTACAACACTGAGTTATAGAGACACAACGAGACCAGACTCACTACAACGCTGAGTTATATAGACACAACGGGACCAGACTCACTACAACACTGAGTTATATAGACACAACGAGACCAGACTCACTACAACACTGAGTTATAGAGACACAACGAGACCAGACTCACTACAACACTGAGTTATAGAGACACAACGAGACCAGACTCACTACAACACTGAGTTTTAGAGACACAACGAGACCAGACTCACTACAACACTGAGTTATATAGACACAACGAGACCAGACTCACTACAACACTGAGTTATATAGACACAACGAGACCAGACTCACTACAACACTGAGTTATAGAGACACAACGGGACCAGACTCACTACAACACTGAGTTATAGAGACACAACGAGACCAGACCTCAATATGTTGTCTGGAGACCAGACTCACTACAACACTGAGTTATAGAGACACAACGAGACCAGACCTCAATATGTTGTCTGGAGACCAGACTCACTACAACACTGAGTTATATAGACACAACGAGACCAGACTCACTACAACACTGAGTTATAGAGACACAACGAGACCAGACTCACTACAACACTGAGTTATAGAGACACAACGGGACCAGACTCACTACAACACTGAGTTATAGAGACACAACGGGACCAGACTCACTACAACACTGAGTTATAGAGACACAAAGGGACCAGACCTCAATATGTTGTCTGGAGACCAGACTCACTACAACACTGAGTTATAGAGACACAACGAGACCAGACTCACTACAACACTGAGTTATAGAGACACAACGGGACCAGACTCACTACAACACTGAGTTATAGAGACACAACGAGACCAGACTCACTACAACACTGAGTTATAGAGACACAACGAGACCAGACTCACTACGACACTGAGTTATAGAGACACAACGGGACCAGACTCACTACAACACTGAGTTATAGAGACACAACGAGACCAGACTCACTACAACACTGAGTTATAGAGACACAACGGGACCAGACTCACTACAACACTGAGTTATAGAGACACAACGAGACCAGACTCACTACAACACTGAGTTATAGAGACACAACGAGACCAGACCTCAATATGTTGTCTGGAGACCAGACTCACTACAACACTGAGTTATATAGACACAACGAGACCAGACTCACTACAACACTGAGTTATATAGACACAACGAGACCAGACTCACTACAACACTGAGTTATAGAGACACAACGAGACCAGACTCACTACAACACTGAGTTATAGATACACAACGAGACCAGACTCACTACAACACTGAGTTATAGAGACACAACGGGACCAGACTCACTACAACACTGAGTTATATAGACACAACGAGACCAGACTCACTACAACACTGAGTTATAGAGACACAACGAGACCAGACTCACTACAACACTGAGTTATAGAGACACAACGGGACCAGACTCACTACAACACTGAGTTATATAGACACAACGAGACCAGACTCACTACAACACTGAGTTATAGAGACACAACGGGACCAGACTCACTACAACACTGAGTTATATAGACACAACGAGACCAGACTCACTACAACACTGAGTTATAGAGACACAACGAGACCAGACTCACTACAACACTGAGTTATATAGACACAACGGGACCAGACTCACTACAACACTGAGTTATATAGACACAACGAGACCAGACTCACTACAACACTGAGTTATAGAGACACAACGAGACCAGACTCACTACAACACTGAGTTATATAGACACAACGAGACCAGACTCACTACAACACTGAGTTATAGAGACACAACGAGACCAGACTCACTACAACACTGAGTTATATAGACACAACGAGACCAGACTCACTACAACACTGAGTTATAGAGACACAACGAGACCAGACCTCAATATGTTGTCTGGAGACCAGACTCACTACAACACTGAGTTATAGAGGCACAACGAGACCAGACTCACTACAACACTGAGTTATAGAGACACAACGAGACCAGACTCACTACAACACTGAGTTTTAGAGACACAACGAGACCAGACTCACTACAACACTGAGTTATATAGACACAACGAGACCAGACTCACTACAACACTGAGTTATATAGACACAACGAGACCAGACTCAATACAACACTGAGTTATAGAGACACAACGGGACCAGACTCACTACAACACTGAGTTATAGAGACACAACGAGACCAGACCTCAATATGTTGTCTGGAGACCAGACTCACTACAACACTGAGTTATATAGACACAACGAGACCAGACTCACTACAACACTGAGTTATATAGACACAACGAGACCAGACTCACTACAACACTGAGTTATAGAGACACAACGAGACCAGACTCACTACAACACTGAGTTATAGATACACAACGAGACCAGACTCACTACAACACTGAGTTATAGAGACACAACGGGACCAGACTCACTACAACACTGAGTTATATAGACACAACGAGACCAGACTCACTACAACACTGAGTTATAGAGACACAACGAGACCAGACTCACTACAACACTGAGTTATAGAGACACAACGGGACCAGACTCACTACAACACTGAGTTATATAGACACAACGAGACCAGACTCACTACAACACTGAGTTATAGAGACACAACGGGACCAGACTCACTACAACACTGAGTTATATAGACACAACGAGACCAGACTCACTACAACACTGAGTTATAGAGACACAACGAGACCAGACTCACTACAACACTGAGTTATATAGACACAACGGGACCAGACTCACTACAACACTGAGTTATATAGACACAACGAGACCAGACTCACTACAACACTGAGTTATAGAGACACAACGAGACCAGACTCACTACAACACTGAGTTATATAGACACAACGAGACCAGACTCACTACAACACTGAGTTATAGAGACACAACGAGACCAGACTCACTACAACACTGAGTTATATAGACACAACGAGACCAGACTCACTACAACACTGAGTTATAGAGACACAACGAGACCAGACCTCAAAATGTTGTCTGGAGACCAGACTCACTACAACACTGAGTTATAGAGGCACAACGAGACCAGACTCACTACAACACTGAGTTATAGAGACACAACGAGACCAGACTCACTACAACACTGAGTTTTAGAGACACAACGAGACCAGACTCACTACAACACTGAGTTATATAGACACAACGAGACCAGACTCACTACAACACTGAGTTATATAGACACAACGAGACCAGACTCAATACAACACTGAGTTATAGAGACACAACGGGACCAGACTCACTACAACACTGAGTTATAGAGACACAACGAGACCAGACCTCAATATGTTGTCTGGAGACCAGACTCACTACAACACTGAGTTATATAGACACAACGAGACCAGACTCACTACAACACTGAGTTATAGAGACACAACGAGACCAGACTCACTACAACACTGAGTTATAGAGACACAACGGGACCAGACTCACTACAACACTGAGTTATAGAGACACAACGGGACCAGACTCACTACAACACTGAGTTATAGAGACACAAAGGGACCAGACCTCAATATGTTGTCTGGAGACCAGACTCACTACAACACTGAATTATAGAGACACAACGAGACCAGACTCACTACAACACTGAGTTATAGAGACACAACGGGACCAGACTCACTACAACACTGAGTTATAGAGACACAACGGGACCAGACTCACTACAACACTGAGTTATAGAGACACAACGAGACCAGACTCACTACAACACTGAGTTATAGAGACACAACGAGACCAGACTCACTACAACACTGAGTTATAGAGACACAACGAGACCAGACTCACTACAACACTGAGTTATAGAGACACAACGAGACCAGACTCACTACGACACTGAGTTATAGAGACACAACGGGACCAGACTCACTACAACACTGAGTTATAGAGACACAACGAGACCAGACTCACTACAACACTGAGTTATAGAGACACAACGAGACCAGACCTCAATATGTTGTCTGGAGACCAGACTCACTACAACACTGAGTTATATAGACACAACGAGACCAGACTCACTACAACACTGAGTTATATAGACACAACGAGACCAGACTCACTACAACACTGAGTTATAGAGACACAACGGGACCAGACTCACTACAACACTGAGTTATAAGGACACAACGAGACCAGACTCACTACAACACTGAGTTATAGAGACACAACGAGACCAGACTCACTACAACACTGAGTTATAGAGACACAACGAGACCAGACTCACTACAACACTGAGTTATAGAGACACAACGAGACCAGACTCACTACAACACTGAGTTATAGAGACACAACGAGACCAGACTCACTACAACACTGAGTTATAGAGACACAACGAGACCAGACTCACTACGACACTGAGTTATAGAGACACAACGGGACCAGACTCACTACAACACTGAGTTATAGAGACACAACGAGACCAGACTCACTACAACACTGAGTTATAGAGACACAACGAGACCAGACCTCAATATGTTGTCTGGAGACCAGACTCACTACAACACTGAGTTATATAGACACAACGAGACCAGACTCACTACAACACTGAGTTATATAGACACAACGAGACCAGACTCACTACAACACTGAGTTATAGAGACACAACGGGACCAGACTCACTACAACACTGAGTTATAAGGACACAACGAGACCAGACTCACTACAACACTGAGTTATAGAGACACAACGAGACCAGACTCACTACAACACTGAGTTATAGAGACACAACGAGACCAGACTCACTACAACACTGAGTTATAGAGACACAACGGGACCAGACTCACTACAACACTGAGTTATATAGACACAACGAGTCCAGACTCACTACAACACTGAGTTATAGAGACACAACGAGACCAGACTCACTACAACACTGAGTTATAGAGACACAACGGGACCAGACTCACTACAACACTGAGTTATATAGACACAACGAGACCAGACTCACTACAACACTGAGTTATAGAGACACAACGGGACCAGACTCACTACAACACTGAGTTATATAGACACAACGAGACCAGACTCACTACAACACTGAGTTATAGAGACACAACGAGACCAGACTCACTACAACACTGAGTTATATAGACACAACGGGACCAGACTCACTACAACACTGAGTTATATAGACACAACGAGACCAGACTCACTACAACACTGAGTTATAGAGACACAACGAGACCAGACTCACTACAACACTGAGTTATATAGACACAACGAGACCAGACTCACTACAACACTGAGTTATAGAGACACAACGAGACCAGACTCACTACAACACTGAGTTATAGAGACACAACGAGACCAGACTCACTACAACACTGAGTTTTAGAGACACAACGAGACCAGACTCACTACAACACTGAGTTATATAGACACAACGAGACCAGACTCACTACAACACTGAGTTATAGAGACACAACGGGACCAGACTCACTACAACACTGAGTTATAGAGACACAACGAGACAAGACCTCAATATGTTGTCTGGAGACCAGACTCACTACAACACTGAGTTATAGAGACACAACGAGACCAGACCTCAATATGTTGTCTGGAGACCAGACTCACTACAACACTGAGTTATATAGACACAACGAGACCAGACTCACTACAACACTGAGTTATAGAGACACAACGAGACCAGACTCACTACAACACTGAGTTATAGAGACACAACGGGACCAGACTCACTACAACACTGAGTTATAGAGACACAACGGGACCAGACTCACTACAACACTGAGTTATAGAGACACAAAGGGACCAGACCTCAATATGTTGTCTGGCGACCAGACTCACTACAACACTGAGTTATAGAGACACAACGAGACCAGACTCACTACAACACTGAGTTATAGAGACACAACGGGACCAGACTCACTACAACACTGAGTTATAGAGACACAACGGGACCAGACTCACTACAACACTGAGTTATAGAGACACAACGAGACCAGACTCACTACAACACTGAGTTATAGAGACACAACGAGACCAGACTCACTACAACACTGAGTTATAGAGACACAACGAGACCAGACTCACTACAACACTGAGTTATAGAGACACAACGAGACCAGACTCACTACGACACTGAGTTATAGAGACACAACGGGACCAGACTCACTACAACACTGAGTTATAGAGACACAACGAGACCAGACTCACTACAACACTGAGTTATAGAGACACAACGAGACCAGACCTCAATATGTTGTCTGGAGACCAGACTCACTACAACACTGAGTTATATAGACACAACGAGACCAGACTCACTACAACACTGAGTTATATAGACACAACGAGACCAGACTCACTACAACACTGAGTTATAGAGACACAACGGGACCAGACTCACTACAACACTGAGTTATAAGGACACAACGAGACCAGACTCACTACAACACTGAGTTATAGAGACACAACGAGACCAGACTCACTACAACACTGAGTTATAGAGACACAACAAGACCAGACTCACTACAACACTGAGTTATAGAGACACAACGGGACCAGACTCACTACAACACTGAGTTATATAGACACAACGAGACCAGACTCACTACAACACTGAGTTATATAGACACAACGAGACCAGACTCACTACAACACTGAGTTATAGAGACACAACGGGACCAGACTCACTACAACACTGAGTTATATAGACACAACGAGACCAGACTCACTACAACACTGAGTTATAGAGACACAACGGGACCAGACTCACTATAACACTGAGTTATATAGACACAACGAGACCAGACTCACTACAACACTGAGTTATAGAGACACAACGAGACCAGACTCACTACAACACTGAGTTATATAGACACAACGGGACCAGACTCACTACAACACTGAGTTATATAGACACAACGAGACCAGACTCACTACAACACTGAGTTATAGAGACACAACGAGACCAGACTCACTACAACACTGAGTTATATAGACACAACGAGACCAGACTCACTACAACACTGAGTTATAGAGACACAACGAGACCAGACTCACTACAACACTGAGTTATAGAGACACAACGAGACCAGACTCACTACAACACTGAGTTTTAGAGACACAACGAGACCAGACTCACTACAACACTGAGTTATATAGACACAACGAGACCAGACCTCAATAAGTTGTCTGGAGACCAGACTCACTACAACACTGAGTTATATAGACACAACGAGACCAGACTCACTACAACACTGAGTTATAGAGACACAACGAGACCAGACTCACTACAACACTGAGTTATAGAGACACAACGAGACCAGACTCACTACAACACTGAGTTATAGAGACACAACGAGACCAGACTCACTACAACACTGAGTTATAGAGACACAACGAGACCAGACTCACTACAACACTGAGTTATAGAGACACAACGAGACCAGACTCACTACAACACTGAGTTATAGAGACACAACGGGACCAGACTCACTACAACACTGAGTTATAGAGACACAACGAGACCAGACTCACTACAACACTGAGTTATAGAGACACAACGAGACCAGACCTCAATATCATGTCTGGAGACCAGACTCACTACAACACTGAGTTATAGAGACACAACGAGACCAGACTCACTACAACACTGAGTTATATAGACACAACGAGACCAGACTCACTACAACACTGAGTTATAGAGACACAACGGGACCAGACTCACTACAACACTGAGTTATATAGATACAACGAGACCAGACTCACTACAACACTGAGTTATAGAGACACAACGAGACCAGACTCACTACAACACTGAGTTATAGAGACACAACGAGACCAGACTCACTACAACACTGAGTTATAGAGACACAACGGGACCAGACTCACTACAACACTGAGTTATAGAGACACAACGAGACCAGACTCACTACAACACTGAGTTATAGAGACACAATGAGACCAGACTCACTACAACACTGAGTTATAGAGACACAACGAGACCAGACTCACTACAACACTGAGTTATAGAGACACAACGAGACCAGACTCACTACAACACTGAGTTATAGAGACACAACGGGACCAGACTCACTACAACACTGAGTTATAGAGACACAACGAGACCAGACTCACTACAACACTGAGTTATAGAGACACAACGGGACCAGACTCACTACAACACTGAGTTATAGAGACACAACGAGACCAGACTCACTACAACACTGAGTTATAGAGACACAACGAGACCAGACTCACTACAACACTGAGTTATAGAGACACAACGAGACCAGACTCACTACAACACTGAGTTATAGAGACACAACGAGACCAGACTCACTACAGCTCTTATTTTACATCTGCTTATAAACTATTTATTAAACAGACCTGTAATCAATCAATCAACCAATCAATCAGTCGATCAAATCAATGGATTACCTCTGTCCCTTGAAGGTGACTTTGGACCTGTGCAGCCTGATCTCTCCTTCCCAGGGCAGGAAGAGACTGACTGAGCGCGTGCAGGAGTAGGGAGACGAGCGGCAGTCTGGGTCATTGTGGACCTGGAAAATCAACAGAATAGACTATTTGTTCATTTATTAAACATTTTAGTTAGTTAGTTAAAAATAATAACAAATAAGTAAATACAATCAATAAATACAGAGACATTTAGATCAATGACATTGCTACACAAAACATGAACCGAGAAACAAGTGACCAGAGCAAACAAGACCAACAGCCCCCCCCCCCCCCCCCTCCACCCGATCCCCCCACAACACCCCCCCCCCCCCCCACCCACAGAACTCCCCCCCCACCCGATTCCCCCTCACCCCCCACCCACAGAACTCACCCCCACCCGATCCCCCCACAACATCCCTAGGACTTCACCCCCCCACCCACAGGACTCCCCCACTCGTTGTTTGACAGATAGGTCTAATGTAGTGTCCTAACTTAACTAGAAAACAGATGGTGAACATGGTACATTCCTACCCTTGATGTCAGTGAGACAGGGTGACAGCACAACTCCAGAAACCCCCAGGACATTCCCAAATCTAATGAACAAAATGTGCCAGGAGCCCCCCTGATGGCACAGTGAGCAATTTGGGGATTGTCTAGCTTTCATCTTGAATGGTTAGTGTGGGGTGCAGTTAAATTCTCCGGGGTTGCTCGATTGAGTTCATATGTTGGACCAAACTCTGGTCCAACAGGTCACAGTACTACACACGGAGAGTTCTGGTAGTAGTTCTGGGTAGTTCTGGTCCAACAGGTCACAGTACTACGCACGGAGAGGTCTCTCTTCCATGAGGCACTGGGAAGGGATTGGTTTAGTAGTCATTTTAATTAAGCAGCAGATAATTGAATTTCGAGACCGGTCCCTGTTTACTACTAAGAATAAATAATGAGTGTATTGGATGGATAGACCGTTGTGGCCCCCAGGGGACTCCATATACACACAAAACAGAACGTAAATAATGAGTGGATTGGATGGATAGACCGTTGTGGCCCCCCCAGGGGACTCCATATACACACAAAACAGAACGTAAATAATGAGTGGATTGGATGGATAGACCGTTGTGGCCCCTCCCCCAGGGGGACTCCATATACACACAAAACAGAACGTAACTAGTAGTCAAAGGAAAAGGGAAGTTCCAGGTAAAGTTGTTTCTTATTCTAGTTTTCTCCTGGAGCGACTTCCTCTCGGTTACTCAGCTTTGTTTCAGGAACAAAGTCAAGGTTTGTTGCGGACGGTTGAGATGCATTGTGGGTAATTGCAGTAGCCTAACGGTAATTGACATAAATTAGTCCAGTAATGAGACGGATTTCAGTTAATCTTCAGAGCAAATATTACCCTGAGGCCAAGACTGTACTCTCCTACTCTGAGACTGTACTGAGAACCGACAACCCTTAGAAACACTGGGAGATGAAGAGCAGCTCAGGGAAATGGAAACACTGGGAGATGAAGAGCAGCTCAGGGAAATGGTAACACTGGGAGATGAAGAACAGCTCAGGGAAATGGTAACACTGGGAGATGAAGAGCAGCTCAGGGAAATGGTAACACTGGGAGATGAAGAGCAGCTCTGGGAAATGGTAACACTGGGAGATGAAGAGCAGCTCAGGGAAATGGTAACACTGGGAGATGAAGAGCAGCTCAGGGAAATGGTAACACTGGGAGATGAAGAGCAGCTCAGGGAAATGGTAACACTGGGAGATGAAGAGCAGCTCAGGGAAATGGTAACACTGGGAGATGAAGAGCAGCTCAGGGAAATGGTAGCACTGGGAGATGAAGAGCAGCTCAGGGAAATGGTAACACTGTGAGATGAAGAGCAGCTCAGGGAAATGGTAGCACTGGGAGATGAAGAGCAGCTCTGGGAAATGGTAACACTGGGAGATGAAGAGCAGCTCAGGGAAATGGTAACACTGGGAGATGAAGAGCAGCTCAGGGAAATGGTAACACTGGGAGATGAAGAGCAGCTCAGGGAAATGGTAACACTGGGAGATGAAGAGCAGCTCAGAGAAATGGTACTCATGGGGAGTGGAAATCCTTGCTAGCCGATGATGAATAACATCACTGATATTCAGCATTTCAGTCAATAAGGATTGAAAATAGAATTGTTTAATTTCATACAAAGTGCTCACTGTTGGTGCCAAGTTGAGTCTTCCATATCAAGTCATAGTCCCCACTTTCCTTTAAAGCCAAGTTGAGTCTACCATATCAAGTCATAGTCCCCACTTTCCTTTAAAGCCAAGTTGAGTCTTCCATATCAAGTCATAGTCCCCACTTTCCTTTAAAGCCAAGTTGAGTCTACCATATCAAGTCATAGTCCCCACTTTCCTTTAAAGCCAAGTTGAGTCTTCCATATCAAGCCATAGTCCCCACATTCCTTTAAAGCCAAGTTGAGTCTTCCATATCAAGTCATAGTCCCCACTTTCCTTTAAAGCCAAGTTGAGTCTTCCATATCAAGTCATAGTCCCCACATTCCTTTACAGCCAAGTTGAGTCTTCCATATCAAGCCATAGTCCCCACTTTCCTTTAAAACCAAGTTGAGTCTTCCATATCAAGCCATAGTCCCCACTTTCCTTTAAAACCAAGTTGAGTCTTCCATATCAAGCCATAGTCCCCACATTCCTTTACAGCCAAGTTGAGTCTTCCATATCAAGCCATAGTCCCCACTTTCCTTTAAAACCAAGTTGAGTCTTCCATATCAAGCCATAGTCCCCACATTCCTTTACAGCCAAGTTGAGTCTTCCATATCAAGCCATAGTCCCCACTTTCCTTTAAAACCAAGTTGAGTCTTCCATATCAAGTCATAGTCCCCACTTTCCTTTAAAGCCAAGTTGAGTCTTCCATATCAAGCCATAGTCCCCACATTCCTTTCCAACCCTGCATTCTTTTTACACCTACTAGACCAGATATGGATCTGTGATATGCTACTGAGAGTCATGCTCTATGCTGATGAACATGCAGCAGCATTACCTGTATGAGAATGCTGGCCTGGCTGGTGTCTTCACAGTCTCTCAGCAGAGTGTAGGTACATCTCCCAGGAAGGTGATAGTACAGCCCATCAAACGTCTCGTAGTTATACTGGCCCCACGACCGACACGTCATCTCCCTCTCAAATCCTGGGTTAGGAACTGGACAGACAGACAGA